>NW_007250845.1:90919-212575 GCF_000164805.1 Carlito syrichta
ACATGTTCTCACTCATATAGTGGACCTTGATCATCCAACGTATTACCATAAGAAAATGACTGACAGTGGTGGGAAACTATCGGGGGGAGGGGAAGGGAGATGGAATTAATGGTAGTAAACATCTGTCTGGGGACGGGGAGACACCTCTTATCAACAAGAGTACCTGAACGAAGCATATTTGTATATCTAACCCTCTACTGTACCCCACAATATCATAATAAAAAATATTGATTATTAAAAAGAAGAAAAGAAAACAGCCTATTTGGGGATGATAATTAAAAACGTAGAGTATTTTAATGTGTTTTTCACAAGTATTTATTAAGCATCTACTTATAGTGTGCAAGGCAGTAAACTGAGAATTTAACCAAAATCAGAAACTCAGACTGGAGACTTATTGCTACTACCAAAGAGAATTAAAGGAAAAATTGTTCGTGGACGAAAGATGCTAAACTTTGTAAAATATCTGCAGAGGTCTATTCTGAGCCAAACGTGAGTCACTAGGCCCGGGACACCCATCCCAGAAGGTCCTGAGGATATATGTCCATAGTGGTTGACTTGCAACCTGGTTGTATACATTTGAGGAAAACGGAAGTTATGAGAAACTGTCAGTCAGTACATGTGAGATTGACATTGGCTCGGTCTGGTAAGGCGGGGCATCCTTGCAGGTTATAGGCAGAGTCAAAGATTTCCTGAGTGGCAATTAGTATCAAGAGTCAAGATCTTATCTAAGGAATTTTGAAAGCAGTGAAGGAAATGGACGGCTTGAGGGGTGGTGAGGAAGTCAAGTTGCTTGATATGTAGAAAAAGCCTCTTAGGTGGCAGACTTAGAGCAGGTGGTGTCTTAAAAGGTGCCAGGAGTCCCCAAGAGAGGGCTTCCCAGGGTCATAAAATACTTTGATTTCCTTTTTTAGCTGTTATGTGATGTTATGCCAGATTCAGGTAGGAAAGCAAACTTCATCGTGTAGGGTTAATAAAAAAACCCACCTGATGAGTCTTTGGAGAATGTGACTCCTCAGCCCTCAGCTGGAAATGTAGATGGAGGGAGAAAAATGGTCCGAGTTCTGTGTTCAGTTAAAACCATTCTTTTTCTTTTTCTTTTTTTTTTTTTTTTGTAGAGATGATGTCTTGCTGGTCTCAACTTCCTGGACTCAAGCAATCCACCTGCCTCCCAAAGTGCTGGGATTATAGGCATGAGCCATTGCGCCTGGCTGGAGATTCTTTAGCAAACGAAAGGTTCAATATATTTAGGACAGATTAAGGTTTTTTTCACTCTTCACTGATGAGTCCCCCATTTCCTCCTACACCTTCTTCTTCCCCTCCCCTGCCATCCAGCAGCAACCAAGCTCTTCTCAGCATTCTCCTCGGGAAGGAGGAGAGACTGCAGAAGCCTGGGATGGGGAGGTGGGGCAGAGCCTCTTTTGATTTCAAAAAGCTTGTGACCGGGATTGACTCATCATGTAAGCAAAGGATTTGGGAGACCACATGAGTCAGAGCAGATTCTCTCCTCCCACGACGTCCTCTGCCACCTCCCATGCCCAACCCCAGCTAAAAACCATATATCGTTTTGTGATTCTGTAACTGTTTTTGTTTTTCCCAGGCTGGGAGGAGAAAGACAGTTGGGGGAAATTGTGAAAGCTGGGACACCACTGGCTCCCAGAGAAGGAGTTCAACACCCTCTTCTTGACCCACTCCCAGGAGTCCTGAGAACTGTGAGGTCCTAGGACACGTGGCCATTTCCCGGGCCGAGCAGCCTGTGGACTAGAGGCGAGACCCAGACAAGAAATGTTCACGTGGCACATCTAGGTTCATGACCTCAGAGCTTCCCAGGCCCCGGCGTGGTTCAGAGAAAGATAGCATGACTGCTAAGCACAGAAGTCATGACGGAGCCACCCTTCTTGAAGGGGTTGAGCAGAGGGGAGTGATGTCTCCAGGAAGGGCCAAAGAGAGGTTCACCAGCCTGGGCAACACTACCTCGTCTCTAAAAAAACGTTTTTAAATTTGCTGAGTGTGTTGGCACATGCCTGAAGTCCCAGCTACTCGGGAGGCTGGGGCCGGAGGATTGCTAGAGTTCAGGAAATTGAGTCTGCGGTGAGCCGTGATTGTGCTACTGCACTCCAGCCTGGGCAACAGTGAGAACTTGACTCCCCTAAAAATTTTGTTTTAAAAGAGAGAGGCTCCCAGGGACCGAGGACCACGTGAACAGCATCGAGGGTAAGATGTCCCTCCATGGAAGCCCTCTGGACTTAGACGGTCATCCAAGAGAGCAGTGGGGAGAGATGACTATGACGAACCTCCCTGGCTGAATGGGCTTGAGTCTGATGTGAGGAGATCCAGTGGCTTCTCTGACCCTGGGCTCCATTGTGGGAATTCAGAACGTGACTCTAGAGCACTGTGGAGGGAGCCCAGGCAGGCAGGGGAGGTGAAATGTACGCCCCGTGAAAAAAAAGTGCTCATGCGTGCTGCGGTGTCTGAGCAGGCAGGGAGAGGCCGGGAGGAGGGTCTTGCTGCTCCTGGGATTCTCAGCCTGATGAGTCCTGATCAGACGATAGGCTGATTGCGGGCCTTCCTCCTCCCAATGGCCCACCCTCTCTCCTTCTTGATTGCCCAGCAGCTCGACTCCTGGGTCTCACGGGAAGTCGAGGAGGGGCCCAGGACGTGGAGAAGAGCAGAGGCAGGTAGGGAAGGAGGCTGAGGAGGAAGAGCCTCAGAGGTCAGGCTCTTTCCTTTACAGCCGGCTCTTTCCCAGAAGGCCTCGCGCTCTCCAGCAAACCCGCCTGCCTGCATCCCTGGTCAAGTGGATACACAGTCACCCCAACACCAGCCATAGCCGGTCCCTTCGTTCCCCAGACAAGGTGGGTGGGACAGTTTGCTCATGCAGGTCATGTTGAAATCCCATGTGTTTGTTTATGTGCCTCCTGTCCCACCCAGGACTAATCTTGGTTTTGTTTGTTTGTTTTTGCCTCTTGCTTTTTGTTGTAAGGCCCAGCTCCTCCTAGGTGGACAGGAAGTCCTACTTGAATAAATTACTGGCTATCTAACCTCTGGGGCACATCTGAACTCACTTGGCAAGCTGCTTTGAGTACAACTACTACCAGGAAAAATAAGACATGCTCTGCTCCTAAGAGAACACGCAACAGTAGAGAAGGTGATCCCCCATGCAATCAGACCCCAACTGTCCCATCTAGAGGACCATGGCAGGACAGTGTCCTCACCAAGCTGCAAGACAGAACCTCAATGATACGGTCCAAATGTTTGTGTCCCCCCAGAATTCATATGTTGAAATACTGACCTCCAAAACAATGGCTTTAAGAGGTGGGGACCTTTGCAGAGATGAATGGGATTTGTCCCTTTACAAAAGAGGCCCCAGGAAGCCAGCTTGCCCCTTCCACCATGTGAGGACACGGCAAGAAGGCACCATTTAGGAGCCAAGAAATGGACCCTCACTAGACGCTGAAGCCACTAGCCTCTCAGCCTCCAGAACTGTGAAAAATACATTTCTATTGTCTCTAAGCCACCCAGTTTATGGTATTTTGTTACAGCAGCACAAATGGACTGAGACGCTCAGCATTTAATAACCTTGCTTTGGCTTCTCTCTCAAGGCATGGTAACTCCTGAGGAGAGGCAAGTTAGTGGTCCCGGCACCTTTGGACTCAGAAGTGTGATCTGCAGACCGGCAGCATCTGCGTCGCCTGGGAGCTTGAAGGCCTTGCAGAATCTCTTTTTTTTTTTTTTTTTTTTTTTGAGCTGGAGTCTCACTCTGTCGCCCAGACTGGAGTGCAGTGGCTGCTCCCGGCCACCGCAGCCTTGACCCGCTGGGCTCTGGAGATCCTTCCACCTCAGCCTTCCAAGGAGCCGGAACTACAGGCGCGCGCTACCACACCCGGCTGATTTTTTGATTTATTGTAGAGATGAGGTCTTGCTGCCCAGGCGGGTCTCGAACCTGCAGCCTCAGGCAATCCACTCATCTCAGCCTCCCAAAGGCGTGGGATTACAGGCTGAGCCACCGAGCCCGGCGGCCTCACAGACTCTCAGATCCCGCTACACACCCACTGTTCCAATGCTGCCCTTCATCAAAGGCCCCGTGATCCAAATGCATATTCAGGGTTGGGAAGCAAGGCTTAGACTGCAGGGTGGCGGGGAGGGAAGGGATCCAAGAGGATGAAAAGTGTGGGAAGACCAGTTAGGAGACTGAGCACCTTGGGCAGCAGGTGTTCCTTGTATCTATTCATTTTTAACTAGTTATTATTCGAGTCAATGAAAGAGAAAACCAGAGCGACCTACGTACAACAAATGACATCTGGTGCCAAAACCAGCCTCCCCGATCCCTAAGTAGGGCCTTCTGGAGGTTTTTAGCATGCCAACATTCACAGGTGACCTGGAAAGCCAGCAGGTGACTCACCTGTCACGTCCCCCACCCAGTCCTTGACTTCTGCCAACTGTCCCTAGGAGACTTTTCTTGTCAACTACACCCCCATTCTCCCTCCTCAAGAGAAATTGACCATTTCCTGCTTCATTCCCAGCACAAAGTAGGCGCTCAATAATTGTGTGCCAAATAATGAAAGCGTTGTGCTAGCAGGCTTGGATCAATTAGTGATTATAATTGAAGCTGAATGTAATTAATTATATAATTCAGAGTTGTTCAAGTTTAATTCCACGAAAAGTACATCATGAAAACAGGGCATGAGGATTTCAAATAAAAGGAAAGGAACTATAAGTAAGGCTTCCGTACACTAGGTGCACATCTGAGTTGGATCCCTTGCTGGTTGGGTCAGTTTGGACTACGATAACAAAAATACCACAGCCTGGGTAGCTGAAACAACACGTATTTTTTATTTCTCACACTTCTGGAGGCGGGAAGTTCACCAAGGCACCAGCAGATTTGATGTCTGGTGAGCTGTGGACAGCTGCCTTCTTGTTGTAACCTCACATGGCTGAAAGAGAACTTCTCTTTCTCGTGTCTTTTCTTCTAAGGGCACCAATTACAGTCATGAGGGCTCCATTCTAATAACCCAATTACCTTCCAAAGACCTCTCCTCCAAGTGCCATCCCATTATGGATTTAGGCTTCAACATATGAATAAGGAGGCCTGTAACAGTCTGTAACACTTACCCACAGTATAAAATTCCCATGATCACAAAACTAGAGAGTGATGACCCTGAATCCCATCTGGACACAGAGTCCAAAATCGAGGCTTTCACTGCAGGTCCTGGGTTATGTAGCAGTGGTCACTCTCGGCAGTGGATATAATTTGGGAACATTAACTTGCCTTGACCCATGTCTGCTGCTGAATGTTTCCATTCTTCATGCCATTTGAACCTCGCCTTGACTCTCACAGACTCAGAGGGCATTAGGGCTAAAAAGGGTCTTTGGAGTTCTTTAGACCAGTGGTTTTTTTTACCCAGTCAGACCAAACACACCCTTTTTACAACAAATGTTTGGTAACCCCCCCTTACTATCCTGAAGGAAATTCATAAAAACTACAGTCTACTTACACACATAATTTTTTGTTTGCTTTTCTTTTTTTTTTTTTTGAGTCGGAGTCTCACTCTGTCACCCAGACTGGAGTGCAGTGGCCGCTCCCAGCCACCGCAGCCTCCACCTGCTGGTCTCTGGCGATCCTTCCACCTCAGCCTTCCATGTAGCTGGAACTACAGGCGTGTGCTACCACACCCGGCTAATTTTTTGATTTATTTTAGAGATGAGGTCTCGCTTGCCCAGGCGGGTCTCGAACACGCGGGCTCAAGCAATCCACTCACCTCAGCCTCCCAAGAGGCGGGATTACAGGCTGAGCCACCGAGCCCAGCTGTTTGCTTGCTTTTTATTGAGAAGGGTCTCACTATGTTGCCCAGGCTGGTCTTAAACTTCTGGGCTCAAGTGATCCTCCTGCCTCAGCCTCTTAAATAGCTGGGAATACAAGCATGCACCACCACATCTGGCTACAAAAAATTGTTAGAAGTATGACTGATACAGTGGATTGCACTGGCCATTCAAATACAAGCTCCTGCCATTAGTTATGTAGTATTGGTCATCATTCTAAAGAAACCAATCATCCCACAACTCTCATGGTAACTGCATTCCTGAAAAATTCAACAGGTATTAAAACCATGCAAGAAATGCTTTGCTTTTACATGTAAACAGAGTTGAGCTGCTGATTTAGTTCATTACAAACAAAATGTTCACTGTATGCCTATCTGGCATCTGGAAATCACACAGGTCACAGGAAAATTCTTTGTTGAGTGAGGCTGTGTTGCCTGCAGGAAAACATCTGGCATCCCCAACCCTACCCGTGCGATCCCCAATCATTGTGGTAACTAATGGTAACCATTTTCAGAAAGTTTCTGGGGGTGGAATGAGCCCCACTAAGAACCACTGATTTAACCCAATCTCCTTATATACAGGGGAGGAATTGGAGGCCAGGTGAGGGGGAGAGCTGCCTAAGTGCCCAGCTGGCCAGCACCCACAGGTCCTGAACTGCCCCCTCCAAGGAATCTTCCTGAGCTGAGAACTGTGAGAGGAGACTGGGCACCTGCTCAGAATTCCTTTGGATTTCAGTGCAAGTGACTCAGGAGGCCCTCCACAACCCAGAAAGTCACACTCCCTGCAAAAGAAAGCACAGCCATACAAGTGTTGGTGGAAGCATTAGGGGATGCCATCACATTAAATTAATCTTCCCAAAGGAGCCCAAGATGTCTCTTCCTCATCACCAGAAAGCTAAGAATGTTCTGGCCTCCTGCAGAAGTTAACCAGTGTATCCTCCTACCTTCATCTATGACAGCCCTGAAACTACCCCAGGTAAAGAAAGGCTCCTGTCTAGAAAGCAAAACCAGCAACTGAGCATCACATGCCAACACTGCTCAATCAGTAGCAGTTGACTGGCGTGCTGGGCTGAAGAGTCTGGAGCCATATCCCAGCTCAACCTGAAAAGATGCATTCAGTGATCAATTTGTAGAGTCTGCATTGGCCATGGTACGACCTGAAAAGATACATCAATGATCGATTTGTAGAGTCTACACTGGCCATGGTTTGGGTGGGAGCACCACGCCAGGTCTTTGCCATATCCGTTTTAGAGCAAATCTGATCTACTTTCTTGGGGCAAGAGCAATGCCAGTCTATTTATTTATTTATTTTTTGAGTTGGAGTCTCACTCTGTCGCCCAGACTGGAGTGCAGTGGCCGCTCCCGGCCACCGCAGCCTTGACCTGCTGAGCTCCAGCAATCCTTCCACCTCAGCCTTCCAAGTAGCCAGAATTACAGGCATGTGCTACCACGCCCAGCTGATTTTTTTTTATTTATTGTAGAAATGAGGTCTTGCTGCCCAGGCGGGTCTCGAACCCACGGGCTCAGGCAATCCACTCACCTCAGCCTCCCAAAGGCGCGGGATTACAGGCCGAGCCACCGAGCCCAGCCAGTCTATTTCATTCCAACACTTTCCTGTACAAGATCTGAGGCAAATGTCACCTTTGTGATCAATTCAGTCATGGGATAAACTGCTTTGCTATATAGTAGTTCTAGGGCCTCGTCTCAGAACCTCACTCACTCATTCCCCCGGGACACAGAAGTCAAGCAAAAGCCAGATGTTCGTCATTGGCAGTGGGGAGATTTAGCGAACCAGCGGGATTGCATATAAGAATAATTTTCAAGGCCCCTAATTCATGAAACATTATGCACCACACAAAACTCAACATTAATACTCACCACTTTTCCATCTGAAATTAACGTACCCTTGGTTAAGGGATCAAGATGACACCGTGCATAATTGATTGTAATTAATGTCTTGAATATTTATTGTGAGGACAGCTATATTTTGAGGAAAGTGTCTTTAAACAAAATATTGGTTATTGTTAAAGTCAATAAACGTAGGTAACTAGAAAAAAAACCAAAAGAATACACCATATAACCATTCACAAAAAGTTGCATGTTTAATAAATATTTATTAGAAATACAAAATTGTCAAGTGCTATGGCATGAACTGGTCTAAACAATCTATAAAATGCACAAAAAAACAAAGGCAGGAAATATAGGATGGTCAAATGGATCTGAAAACATCCCAGAAAGCTTGACTTTAAAAAAAATGTGTGTGTTTGTGTGTGTGTGTGTGTGTGTGTGTGTGTGTAGCAATAAGGTCTTGCTTTATTGCCCAAGCTGGTCTTGAACTCCCGGCCTCAGGCAATCCACCTTGACCTCCCAAAGTGATGAAATTACAAGGATACTTGATTTTAAATAAACGGGCTCTGGGGAGACTTGATCCTTAGGCAAGCTGGTTTTCAGCAAGGGGCCTCCGAGCAGGTTGGCTTTAGGTGAACTGGACAAGAGCCAGTTTGGTGGCGGCAGGCAGGGAAAGGGATCAGGGGCACCAGACGGGAGGTGAGGAGACGAGAGAGGAGGCCAGATCCGGGCCAGCTGGTAGCAGAGAGGCAGAGGGAGATGCCAGGAGGTGGAGTCGCTGGGAGAGGGGACTGGCAGGGGCACTGCTCTGAAGAGCGGGACGGTTGCCGTCTAGCTTTTAGACCCAGGTGCGACTACAGGTGGCACCAACCACTGAGACCATGAATTCCCTGGGTGAAAACGAACTCCTGGGAAATCCCAGCCCCCAAAAGAAACACTGCCGACCGGCACCACAGGTCCCCAAGAGTTGCCTAGATCCCTTCTGTCCCCCCAGGCACCCAGCTCCCCACTACAGCAGCCCCCTCCTTGCCCAGTCAGCCCTCTCATCGGAGCCCACAGCTCCGCAGGCAGGCACCCTGCCGGACTCATCTTGCCTCTCCGCTCCCCTCCTCAGTGAATGGGCGTGGAAGGATGCATGCTCCACGCGTGGATCGAGGCATCCGTGCAAGGCCACGCCGCGGATGAAGGCTGACATCAGCCTCCGCTGTCAAGGTGTGCGAGGGCACGCGAGAGACCCCGGGGACTACACAAGACAGATAGTTGAGGGCGAAAGGTGGGAGTGGAGAGAAGGATCCAGAGAATGGGGAGGAGGAGGAGGAGTCGTCAGTGCGGGCAGAGCGGTCTTGGAGGTTCCCTCCAGAAGGCGGGACTCGAGGCCTGTCACCAGTGTAGAAAGCAGAGAGTGAACCACGAGTGTGGGTGAAGCTGGTGTCTGTCAGCCATCGCGATCAGCCTGTTCAAGGACACAACCTCTGCTGTCGGAGAGAGGTGACAACCCTCACGGGCCTTCTCATTTTACTCAGGCAGACGTGTGAGATTGGGAGGAACAGGGTGGGAGAGAGAGGCGGGCTTCACACACAGAATCCCAGTTTCTGAATTCATTCCTGGCTCCACATGGGTCCTCCGAACTGGCCGGCGGACAGACAGGGGACACCCATGTGAGACTGCCCTTATCTTAAATGCTTCCAGGGACGTCTGTATCTAACTAATACTGTGATTAAGGAAATAGCTCCTGCCAACTCTCTAGGGGTGACCTGTGTGGACAGCAACTAGCAGAATCAATAAGAGAAATTAAGCCTATTTCAGCTAAATCGCCAGTTTTAAGAACCCCATAGGTCATTAGAACACAGGCATGAGTTGACAAAATATATCTACATGGCTGGCATCCAGCCAGAGTCCCATGGGCCCGTCTGCTGTTTCTGACCAGAAAGTGAAATGTCAAGTAACCAGTCAGTTGCCCTTATCCTCAGCATCTCAACAACGGCAATGAGAACGTACTGCAATTTAACTCTGCTTGCTCTCATTCGGCTCTCTGGAGAGTGTCCAGTCTGTAGATGTCTTATTTTCTATCCCTGGGGAGGATTTTCCTCTGGACTTTTCTAGGCTCTCACATCTTCCAGATAGATCCAGGACCCTTAGATAATAGCTGCAATGATCAGGACTCTTTCAGTTAAAAATCAGATAACCAATTTAAAGTCACTTACACACAAAAAAAGGTGGGGAGAAGATTGTAAAGTTATTGGTTTATCTTACTGGAAAATCAGGGGTGGGTCTCACCTTCAGGAATGTCTGGATCCAAGGGTTCAAAGCATGAAGGAGGCGAGAGAGCCCCCAGAGCTTAATAACCAGTGGAAAGGTAGTTATTCTCCATAGTTCTTGCTGAAAGATTCAGGAAGTTCTGCTTGGGGGCATGAACCCATTACAGAAACCGACTTCTGTGGCCAGAGGGGTGGCTATCTGTCTACCCCCATGGCATGTGGGAGACGCAGGGGTCGGCATACTTGCAGGAATGGTGTTCCTGTGGGAAAAGGGAGGTCCTGTTAAAACTGCAAGGGATGCTGGACAGATAAGCCGTCCACGACCATGCTGTGTGTCTGTTAGTTTTCGGATGTTGCTTTTCCCCATCACATTCACTGGCACTGTCTGTTCACACTCACCACCGCCCTCCAAGGAAGGCAACCTGCAGACAACCACAGCCATTCCATACCAGGGAAAACTGAGGCTCAGGGACCAGAGCAATCTGCCTGGTGATAGTAGGACTAGGAAGAGGGCCTGACCTCCAGCTGCCTGGCCTGGTGTGGGTGACACCAGCCCCTGCCCGGAGACTCTAATCCAGGCCAAAGGTGGGGACAGGGTCAGAGCCTGCTTGGGGCACCCCTGCCATCCGATTATTCTGGACATAAACCATTTCAAGTGAGGACTCCCTGCTCATTGAAACATCCTGAATATTTTTGGTTTCTCTCCTAAGGCCCTCACAATCTTGTCACATCTCCCTAAATACTCGGGAGGGAGATAAGCGAAAAAGGCAGAACTTCGATATTCCTATTTGCCACGGGGCAGAAATGAATTTCTGTCGACACTAACTCCACCTCCAAGAAGTTCCCTAGACAGGGGTGAATCCCAGCATCCAGAGTGGCCCCTGCAAGCTGGTGTCTGGGGTCCCACTGGCTAGGTGGGCTCTGGGCCGGGCAGGGTGCCCGCCCTCCGTGCAGAGAGATGACTGCCCAGTGTGCCCACTGCAGGAGCCCGGCGGGGCCCAACCTCCAGCAACCTGGGTGGGCCTGGGTGGGGCGGAAGCAGCGGCTCTTCCAGGTGACGGGTCATGTAGTCAGGGATTGAGAGCTCCAGCTCCAGCTGCAGACTGTGTTGGTTCAAAGGCTGGCCCCACCATTCATTGTGTTGCCTCTGGAAAGCGACCTCAGCCCTCTGCACCTCGGCTTACTCACCATACAAAGAGGATAATAGTGAACTTCATAAGAGTTGTCACATGGATTAAGTGAAATGGAATCGATGCCAACAGGCTAGCACGTGGTCGGTACCTACCAAGTATTAGCTATCATCATCGTAGTATTATTATTGTCATTTTGACATTTATTCATAGCTAATTCTTCCACTGGGAACATTCTCCTTTAGCATTCCCAAGCCCACCACAGGAAGGTGGGATAATGCCACCAAAGGCGTCCACTTCCGAGTCCCTGAAACCTGGAAATGTTACATGGAGAAAGGACTTGACAGGTGTGATGAATGATCTTGAGATGGGGGCTTTGCCAGGATAATCCCACGTACCCATGAGGGTGTTTATAAGAGGGAGGTGGGAGGGTTAGAGCCAGAGAAGGGGACGTGACAAAGGAAGCAGAGGTTGGAGTGATGCAGCCAAGAGCCAAGGACTGCAGGCAGCCTCTAAAAGCCAGAAAAGGTGGCCAGGTGCACCTTGGGAGCACGCTGGGAGGCCAAGGTGAGAGGACTGCTTGAGTCCAGGAGTTCAAGACCAGCCTGGGCAACACAGTGAGACCTCATCTCTACAAAACATACAAAAATTAGCTGGGCGTGGTGGTGTGTAGTCACAGCTACTTGGGAGGCTGAAGCGGGAGGATCGCTTGAGCCCAGGAGGTTGAGGCTGCAGTGCGCCAGGATCGTGTTGCTGCACTCCAGCCTGAGCAACAGAATGAGACCCCAACCCAAAATAAAACAAAACAAAAAACAGAAAAGGCAAGGAAACGGATCCTCCTCTAGAGCTTTCTGAAAGAAAGAGGCCTAGACAAGACCTTGATTTTGGACCTCTGGCCTCCAGAACTGTAAGATAATACATTTGTGTTGTTTTAAGCCATCCACTAAGTTTGTGGTGAGTTGTAACAGCAGCAATAACAAATAATACAAATGGTCAGGATCATTGTGACCTGACAGGGTCTCCTGGGTGCCACCTCCAGGCCATGGGTGCAGGGAGCATGTGATTAAAGAGCCCCTAGAAGGAAGCTTCTGTGCTCCAAAAGCACGATCCACACTCATCTCTCCAGCAGACCTTTGTTCTGTGTCCACTCTTGCAAATAGCCCATGGCCATGACCACGCTTGATAGCCTAGCGAGACGCAGCCCCCTCCTACCCTTCTCATGGCTCCCCCAGTCTGCGGGTTCTCATGTGTAACCATGTCTGGCCCCATTTCTGGTGTCACTGACAGGGGTCAAGCCCTTCCCCTTCCTCTCTCCCCGCTGCCCCTGTCCGGCCAACCCATAAGCCAAGGTTGCCCCTCCTTGGCGAGGGTGGGGCAGTCCAAGCCATGTAAACCCTGGCCACCCCTGGGGAACCCTCGCCCGGGTCCCAATCCCCAGCCAAGCAAAGCCCAGAGCCACCCCTCATGTCTCTCTCGGGTTTCACTCCAGACCAAGCCCGAGTCCTTCTCCTTGGGGGATCCTCTCACTGTTTACTACACGAGTTCAACATTCCACCTCACTTTCATCCATGCCTGTGTGGCATTGAGTCCCGACACCCGTACATTCTGGGAGGGGATAACCCAGCCCTCTGCTAGGGATACAAGGTACCTGTAGGAGTTCAGGCCACCATGGAGTGCATGGCTTACACAATGGAAGTGTTTTCTCACAGTGCTGGGGGCTGGAAGTCCAAGGTCACCAAGCCAGCCCAGTTGGCCTCCGATGAGGCCCCTTCCTAGCCTTCAACTGGCCGCCTTCTCGTCATGTCCTCCCATGGTCTTTCTTCTGTATGTGTGTGGAGAAAGAAAGAGTTCTGGTGTCTCTTCCTCTTCTGACAATGACATCAGTCCTAGTGGATGAGGGTCCCACTCTTTTTTTTTTTTTTTTTTGAGTTGGAGTCTCACTCTGTCACCCAGACTGGAGTGCAATGGCCACTCCCGGCCACCGTAGCCTTGACCTGCTGGGTTCCAGCGATCCTTCCACCTCAGCCTTCCAAGTAGCTGGAACTATAGGCGCGCGCTAGCACGCCCGGCTGATTTTTTGATTTATTGTAGAGATGAGGTCTCGCCAAGTTGCCCAGGCAGGTCTTGAACCTGCGGGTTCAGGCAATCCACTCACCTCAGCCTCCCAAAGCGCAGGATTATAGGCTGAGCCACCGAGCCTGGCTAGGGTCCCACTCCTATGACCTCATTTAAACTAGTTACCTCCTCAAAGGCTCTATCTCAAAATACAGTGACATTAAGGGTTAAGACATCAACAGATGAGTCTGGGGGGACCATAATTCAGTCCATAACTGTGCCTAGATAAATCATGCTGGGCTTATTGCCTCAAGGTCATAAAATGGCTGCTGTAGTTCCAGACATCCAAAACTACACACCAGGTTCCCCTACAGGAGGGAAGAGGAAGGGGCAACACTAACAAACCATTCTCTTACCAATGTCTAAAGAAAAGCTTTCCCAGAAGCCCTCTGTAAGATTTCCCTCATGTCATGTGTCACCCCGAGCTGCAAGGGAGTCTGGGAAAGCAAAATCTCACTTTTCCAATCTCTGAAATAGAAAGAAGCAAGAGCTGAGGGGACTTGGGATAGTCTTCCACAGCAGCTCATAATAAAAGTAAACAAGCTTTATTGAGCACTTACTATGGCTTATCTTCTCCAAGCACTTCTCCAAGCACATTGCATAGATTGCCAATTTGATCCTCCTAACAATGTAGTTACTATTATTTCCACTCAGGTTGAGGAATTGAAACCCAGAGAGGTTGGGTTACTTGTCCAAGATCCTATAAGCCTGAGGACAACAGGATTTGAAATCAGATCAACTCCAGCTCCCATGCCGAGCATAGAGGTGCACACCTATAGTCCCAGCTACCTGGGAGGCTGAGGCAAGAGGATCACCTGAGCCCAGGAAGTTGAGGCTGCAGTATGCCGTGGTTGTGCCATTGCACTCCAGCCTGGGCATGTCTCAAAACAAGCAACCAACTCACACTCAAAACAACAACAAACAAGTGTAATGATAAGTGAACAGGTCTAGCACTAGGGATTTCGTTTTCCAAGTGTGTTTGAACTTGGGCCAACTTGAGAGCCCATACGCCTTAATTACTACCCTGTACTGCCTATCTCAGAGAGGTGACAGCCACTGTCAGCAGACGTCTGTAGGTACTCTGATGCTTCCCTGTGGTGGGGGAAGGAGAAAGCAGCCAGGGGAGGGAAGGGGCCCAGCCCTACTACACAGTCCTCAGCCTCCCAAATATCTGGGACTGTAGGCGTGCATCTCCACACTCAGCTATTTTTTGCTCGTTTTCTAGAGACAGGGACTGTGTTGCCTAGGCTGGTCTTGAACTCCTGAGCTCAGGCAATTCTCCCACAGGGCTGGGATTACAGGCATGAACCACTGCACCCGGCCTTTTGGTAAGTGAAACACTAAAAGCACACCACCATTTTATTACCTTGTTTCAGCATATCTGCAGTGTTTCATCTCCTGAGAGCCTTTTAACCTGGAAGTAGCCAGTCTTCTCATAATCTCAAAGCTGTTCTGCCCTTGCCCACATGAGGAGGAGTCGTGAGCACAATTCTTCCTTCTCTGGAAGACACCTGGGAGGCATGTCAGCCTGAAGCTGGGGGCCCAACCACGACTGGGGAGCTTTAAAGAACAAAATAGTAAGTCATGTTGACATGATGTTCTCTGGATAGGATGTGATGAGAAGCCGCTTCACCTGGATCGTGTCCGTCCCAGAACCCACAGCCCGAGGCTGATCATGAGGAAACACCAGAGAAACCCAAACTGAGACACAGTCTACAACTTGCCTGAGTGGTATTCTTCAAAAGCGTCATGGTCATGAGAGGCGGGGAGAGTCAGAGAAACTGTTACAGACCAGAGAGGACTACGGAGACATGACAACTAAATGCAGGGCGGCGTCCTGGATGGGACCCTGGAACACGAAGGACATTGGTGAGGAAACTGGTGAAATCTAAACGCCTGGAGTTGACCCGATAGAATTGTACTAATGTTAATTTCTTCCTGTTAATCCAAGTGCCATGGGTATGTAAGCTGTTAGTATCAGGGAAAGATGGGTGAAGGGTTTGCAGGAACCCTCTGTACTGTGTCTGTAGCTCTACAGTAAATCAAAAAGTATTTCAGAATAAAGTTAAAAACAAAACACGATTTAAAAAAATGCCTTGCCCCTTTTCAAACCAATTAAATCGGAATCTTGAGCACTGAAAGCCTCAAAGGTGATTCCAATGTGCAAGTGAAACTGAGACCCACAGCCCAGTGATTTCAAATGTATGTGCATCCAGCTCCCTGGTGGGTTTATTAAGACAGAGTGGGGGACCAGGTACAGTGGCTCATGGCTGTCATCCCAGCACTTTGGGAGGCCTATGTGGAAGGACTGCTTAAGTCCAGGAGTTCGAGACCAACCTGGGCAACACAGCAAGCCCTCATCATTACAAAAATTCAAAAAGTTATCCAGGCATGGTGACACACGCCTATAATCCCAGTACTCAAGGAGGTTGAGGTGGAAGGATTCCCTGAGCCCAGGAGGTTGAGGCGTATGAGCCATGATCGTGTTACTGCACTTCCGCCTGGGTGACAGAGTGAGACTCCAACTCAAAAACAAAAAAATCCCAGAGTGGAGGCCCCACCCTAGAGTTTCTGATTCAGTGATTCTGGAGTGGGGCCTGAGAATCTGCATTTACAAGTACCAGGTGATGTGTGTGCGGCTGGTCTTGGATGCCTTCAGAACCACCACCAGATCCTTGCAGCTCGAAGTGTGGTCTGTGGCCCTGCAGCACCAGCAGCTGCTAGGAACTTGTTAGGGAAGCGGAACCTTGGGCCCCACCCCAAGGGGCCCTCTGAGTCAGAACCTGTGTTTTCGCAAGATCCCAGGTTCTTCGTTTATACTTGGGTGCCTGAGAAGCCCTGCTGTAGCATGAACATGCAGGGAGAGGGGATGAGGATTCGGAAGCTGAAGTGGGAGGGGTCAGGGACGCCCAATACCTCTCATCTCATCCATCTTCAGAGCCCATTCTTGGGAGGATCGCTTAAGCCCAGGAGGTCGTGGCTGCAGTGAGCTGCAATCACACCACGGCACTCTAGTCTGGGTCACAGAGCCAGACCCTGGCTCTGAAGAAGAAAAACGGCCTGCCTTTCCTCTCACACATAGGAGAGAGAAAAATAAAAAGAAACATCAGAGGAACTTTGCCACCAGCAAGCCAAAGGCAGAACTGCCCAAAGGGCCTTCCCTGGCCCAGCAGTGCTAGCCAGGAACACGGTGAGCTGGCTAGGAGGGTGGCCTGCTGACAGCAGGGCTCAGGCAGCGTCTGCAGAAGCCAAGGCACCAGGCCAGGCTGAACTGCCGGCAGATAGCAGGATACAGCAGCTACAGTTCAGTGTTCTTCCTCTTCCAAGGACTGAGCCCACCCTTCCTTGAGAAAGACAGAGCACCAAGCCAGCCTGTGCATGCTTCCTCCTCATTTTCTTCCTAGGAGAGAAGGTGTGGAGGAGAGAGAAGGGAGCAGGGAGGAAGGAGATAAAAGGGAAAGGAGACAGCCAGGGTGAGAGGCAGGGAAAGAAGAGAGGCCTTCTGAACAGATGACTCTTTACCAAACTTTCTTTTACCAAACTGTGTGCAGACTTAAGACTTGGGGGTGCTGGGCCTCCTGCCCTTTGGCCTGTCACCAGCAGCAGCGGCACTTGGTCATACGGGCCTCCTGACCCAGCCCAAGAAACAGCACGTGCCAGCAGAGCAGGCTGCCAGGGACACGCTGCCCTCTGTGACTCCAGTCACCGTCTGTCCAGGTCGTGCCCATCAGCAGCGCCCAGCTCAGATCCAGGCTTCTCGGGGTTGCTCTTCTCCTGCCCACTTGGGACCCAAGTGCCACCTGCATGGCTCCACATGAGACTCTTCTCACATTCGCCTGCACTAGGGGTCCTTCCAAACCTCCCATGTCCCCAGGATTCGCTGGGGTGCCCCTGGGAGCCGCTTTTGTTTTCTGAGATGTCGTTAGACGCGCACACTATGGCAGCCCTGCCCATGACCGGAGGGCCCCAGGCAGCCTGAAATATTGGAACAGACCGTCTCCGACCTCGGGAGTGGGCGGGCACTGCAGGAGCTAACCCGATGAGCAAGGCAGTGCCTCATGGGGGGCGGGAGCGTGTGTAGCTTTTTAAATACATAGGTTTCAACACCCCTGAAAACAACAAAGCACGCTGTGATTCTCAATGTCTACACACACGTCGAGCACTCGACCGTGAGCCAGGACATCTGCACTCACTGTGTGCTGGCCACATTCCTGAGAGGCTCTCTACCACAAAGGCAGAATTCCTCTCCCCTCCCCCTCAGCAGAGTAGGAGGGAGCAATTACCATGTTGCCTAAATCAAGGCGCCAACACCTAAATTAAACAAGAAGAATAATGTGTTAAAAGAGAAAATGGTCAGGCATGGTGGCTCACACCTATAACCCCAGCACTTTGGGAGTCCAAGGCGAGAGGATTGGCTGAGCCCAGGGGTTTGAGACCAGCCTGGGCAACTTGGCGAGACCTCATCTCTATAATACAATTTTTTAAAAGAAAAAAAATTAGCCGGGCACCTGCAGCTCCAGTTACTTGGAAGGCTGAGGCAGAAGGATCGCCTGAGCCCAGCAAGTTGAGGCTGTGGTAGCCATAAGCATGCCACTGCATTCCAGCCTGGGTGACGGAGTGAGAATCACAAATCAAAAAAAATAAAAATACAAAAGAGAAAACGCTCTTCAAAGTAAGCTGGCCGTGCCTTCCTAACAGACATTGGGAGGAAAACGTTGCAGGATTTTACTGGAAAGCACCAAACTCAAATCAAGGCCAGCCCACACGGCAAGTCCCTCAGGAGAGGGAATCAGGATGGAGCCCACCTGAGCTATCACTGAACCACAGAGACCAGGAGAGAGGGTTCTCCAGAGGATCCAGACTCCAGAGATGATGGAGTCCTAGCCTGAGCATAAAGTCCAGACCAGCAGCCAGTCGATAATAGCACACCTCAGCCCAAGCACAGCAAAAGAACACACCAGAGTGGTTGCAGTGTCACAACTTGTCTGATCTTCATCCTGACAAATCCCTGGGATTTCCCGAGTGACTGGTTAATTTTGATTATTCGTGGTGTGCCTCTTGGCTCACACCTGAGTTTATACTAACTAGATGACTCTGGATAGGATGAAATCAACCTAACCTCCTACAGGGAGGGAAAGTTCATTCATGTGGTCATGATTCAATCAATCGCACCCATGTGATGAAACCCCAACAAAAACTCTGGACCAAGGGTGATGCCAAAAGAGTGATGTCCCTTGATCCCATGGGGAGAGGACATGGAAACTCTGCATCTAGGACCTCCCAGACGGCCCCTCCACGTCTCTTCATTTGGCTGTTTCTGAATTGTATCCTTTATAATAAAACTGAATCACAAGTATAGGGGTGCCAAAAATGTATACACATTTTAAGAGACATTATCTATATATTACTTTTGTTCCCCATAATCAGAAATGTCCAGATGCTGGTGGTAACCACTCTGAACACTTCTTGTAATTGTAGAAGTCATATGTGACTTGTATTCATCTTTTGTTATTGGTACATATTGAGTATTACAATTTTAATAGTTTTTTCCTTTCTAAAAATGTACATACTTTTTTTGGCACCCTTTGTATGTGCTTTCCTGAGTTTTTTCAGTCATTCTAGCAAACTATAGACCCTGAAGGGGTCTTGAATTCCTGGGCAAATTTGTAGTCAGTTGGTCAGAAGTACAGGTGGTCTGGGGACCCCCAATTCTGTAGCTTGTATCTGAAGTGAGAACAGTCTGATGGGGAACTATGCCCCTAAGCCCAGAGTGTCTGCTCTAACTGCAAGTGGTCATATCAAAACTGGACTGCAGAATTAGAGTAGGGTCCAGGTGCCTCCTGTCTTAGGCCTTGGGGAACACCTGGACTCCTCAGTCCACATCTTCCAGGACTCTTCGTCTCCTTTACTCATCTACTCCCTCCCCCTACTCCACTCCACTCCTAGAAATCCAATTTCCTTTGAAATCAGGACACTTGAGACCAAACTTAGGCACAGGAGATAGCCCAAGGAGCAAGAGTAATGCTACAGCACGGTGGAATAAAAAACAGAGCAAAGGCCACCACTCAGTAGCTGTGAGACCACAGGCAATTTAGTAAACCTCTCTGAGCTTTGGTTCCCACCTCCGTAAGACAAGACTAATGACCCCTTCCTCATAGAGCTGATGAGACAATTCAATGATATATTTCCAGAGCCTGACATGGCCTCAATAAACATCCACCTCTTCCCCTCCTGTCTTCTTACTGCCCTGTATGCCCAACTCTTCCTGCCTCTCTGCTCTCCCTGGATAACTATTCTGGGTGCAGGGCCCATTGGCACCCTGCTGTTATTTTAGATCTCAGGGCAGCAGGAAGCCAACCATTATACCCAGATGGAAAAGCAAGTAACCATTACCTTGAGCAGAAAGGACACTGATATTTACTTTGGTGGCTATAAAAGACACCATAAAATATAATATGCAGCATGCACCCTCATGATTAATAACAGATATGGCAAATTATTCCCTCGGGTCCCTGGGTGCATCCAACTGGTCACTAAGAACAATTAATTCTTTAGGAAACAAAAGAATAGAGAGTCGTCTCTGGTCACTGAAAAATGTGCTTGTGGTGCAAATAAGGAGAACAGAAAATGAGGCTCAAATTCAGGGTTTTCTGCTCTTGTGAGTGGGGGGAAGTAAGATCAGGGAGACTCAGGTATAATAAGCATCTGTCCAGTCAAAGTTGAGACTGGCTGGATCGGGGCTTTTGGGGGGCTGGAGACCATGCAGACACAGGAGTCAGGGGATGTCCCAGAAACAGGAGCAGGGAACCGAGCTGGAGGCAGGGCAGTGGTGGCAGCAGGCAATGGGGTAGAACACAGTTCAGATGAGTGACACAGATTTCGGAGTGGAACTCTAGCCACAGTGTCCAAGGTCTCAGCACTAATATCCCCAGAGGACGAGGTGGACCAGGTAGAATCCCAGAACTGAAACTCAGGTCACTGAGTGAGAACCAAAGGGTTAAGTTGGGAGAAAATGAGTAGAAACAGGTAGGTGTCCAGGCCACAGGAAATGAGGCAAGAGCTGGGGAATTCCAAGCCCAGAGTTTCAGCTAAGCCTGAGTCCTTGGTCTTGGGCTTCCTAACTTCTTCATCCAAGGTCTCAGAGTCACCAAGAAGCAGGAAGCGGTCCCACAGGGGAAGTGGCCCTGCAGGTTGGAAGGATTACAGAGGCAAAAAGCCAAGCAGAGGGTCACATTGGACTTGGCGTTCAGGTTCAGTCTTACCAGATGGCCACTGTGGAGTTGCTCCCAACTTAGAATACAGCTCCCACCAGCCAAGCCCTGACCTTCTGCTTCCTCCGTCTCCCTGGCAGCCCTGAGGAAGCAGCAACCCAGAGGAACCACAGCCTTCGGTAGGGACCACAGGCACATTCTGGACGGGCATGTGATTGGGGTTAGCTGGGGGTGCTGATGGGTCAGGATGGACAAACCCTGCAACCTTGAAGAGGTTTTTATTGCAACACAGTACAGAAAACAGCAAGGGGTCACTGTGATGGCAGTGAACTCACGGCTGCAACAGAATCTGCCACCAGAGGCCAAGCCATCTCACTGGGGTGTGACTTCCTCTGGGGAGGGACAAGCAGGAAGAAAACCTGTTCTCTAGTCCCATGAGAGCCACATTCCCCTCTGACAAAATCAACTTCCGTACAAGTTCAAGGAGCCCTCTTTGGCACCCATGACCCATCCTGACAACAGAAAGGGTCACCAGAAGTGGGGGACATCTAACCTAACGGATCATACCAGGAGTGGGAGAGTAAGCTGCATGTCTTCTCCTTGGAGAAGAAGCGAGATCTATTCCACACCCGCTTGTGGGCCCCAAGACAAGGGCGACATGTGGGAATTCCAAAAGTGGAAGACGATGGTGCCATGACAATGACCTCAGGGTTGCAGGCCCCATGTGGCAACGTGGGCAACTGGGGAAGACAGGATGAGGGACTGAGGAGTGCTAAGACACCAGCCCAGGGCCGCACTGGCAAGGCCCCTCAGTGGGGAGCAGGAAAGAGCCAGCAAAGCAGAGTCGAGAGCCAGCCGGCCAGCCTCAAGCTCTTCACACGCAGGACGAGCTCGTACAGATCAATCTGACACAGGTGGAAGGCCTCGCTGAGGGAGATCCGGGTCCTGCTGAGGAAGGAGCAGGTGTTCTTCTTCTGGTGCCTGGGAGGAAGAAGAAAGAAGACTCACTAGCTCTGTGTCACGTAGAAACCCTGAAGACGGTGGCTGTGGCCAACCAAGCAGGGAACTCATGGCGGCAGCAGAGTCTGCCCCCAGAGGCCAAGCCACCTTGCTGAGGCATGACTTCCTTTGGGAGAGACACGGCAGGCAGAGAGAACCTGTTCTCCAGCCCCTTCAGAGCTACACTCCCCTCCCACAAAATCGACTTCCATACAACTTCAGGGTTCTTTGACCAAGCTTTGGCCAACCAAGCAGTGAACTCATGGCTGCAACGGTGTCTACCCCTGGGGACCACTCTTGGTTACATGATCATACCACTGGCTAAGCCAGGGCCAGATGAACTCAGATATTCCAAAGGAGTGTTCACATACACAGGATAGGCAAAAATAGTGGTTTTACAGGGCATCAGAGATCTGACACACCCACTGGGTAGAACATTCCAATGTTTCTTTTCCCAAAACTATAATAAACATGGCAATCCAGAATCCCCAAACTCAAATATAATCAAGGTCTTCTCAAACTTTCTGAGGATAAGAATCACTTGGAAACCTGGTCAGGTGGTCCTGGGAGGCTGAGGCCATTACAGATTCTGCCCAGCTCAATCCCTTCCTCGCCAACAAAAGGACATGATGAAAATTGGTGTTTATGATGATGACCTATTCAAGACTGCATTTCCAGAACCCTCTGAGGAAGAATAAATCATGTCATCCCTTTCCGTGTGCAGTATATTTTGTTGTAAACTAATTTGATATTTGGTAGTGGGCACGTGATATATGTGGGCAAATCTCCCTCCCCTAGACAGCTCTCCAGAGGGACCCATCCCGTGTCTGGGATGGGTGGACTGGGAGTTGAGCACAGTGCAGGCCCCC
The DNA here is from genome assembly GCF_000164805.1 of Carlito syrichta. Classification (NCBI taxonomy): domain Eukaryota; kingdom Metazoa; phylum Chordata; class Mammalia; order Primates; family Tarsiidae; genus Carlito; species Carlito syrichta. The sequence continues at coordinate 113,166 of NW_007250845.1, forward strand.
TCTTTTGGGCAAGAGAGCATTTAGCCAGAGCATGCCCTTCTGACATGTTAACCCCTCAGTTGCAGGACCTAGAATGCTCACTCCTCTGGAAATGCTTTCCTGAGGAAGCACGCTTCTCTCCCTCATGAATACCCAAAGATGCTGAGGCATCTGAAAAGATCAGACCCCGAGAGGGTCTGCTGGCCACACTCTCCTAAGTCCGTCTCACCTGCAGGAAAAAGAACACTGGTCCGCAGAGTCCCAGACCCATTAGAGGAGAAATACCCAGCGGGGCTTCCTGATCCCAAGCCCAGGAGACACTTGGATGGGGCGGAGACTCTTGGAAAACAGTGTGCACGTTCCTGAGGGCAAGACCCCCCCCCTCCGGAAAGCTGGACTGGGAGGGTGAGGTCCCAGAACCCACCACAGGACAAGTACAGGCAGTCCCAGGACCACCCAAAACACTGCCGAGGCATTGGCGAAGGGACTGGAGCGGCTTTTTGCCCCTTACTTTTCCCGCGGGGAGAGCTGGAGGTTGGGAAGCTGAGGCAGGGTCCTGCGGACAGGTGAGGGAAGCCGAGGCACACGTGGGACCCTGGGGCAGGTCCGGGAGCCCGCACTCACTCAGCCAGTGCCCTGACGCAGCAGCGTGACATGTTGAGGAAGGAGCTGGCGCTAGCGCGGGTGCCCAGGGCAGCCTCGATGCCCCGCAGCAGGTCGTTGGTTTTGAAGATGAGCAGCATCTGGCGTGGCACGTGGTTGAGGAGCTGGCTGATCTCAGGGAGGTAGTTGGCCGCGTTGTTGCGGATCTCTGAGTCCTGAGGCAGCGGTGGGGAGAAACGATGGATGGTCAGAGTGGGCGGTGGGGCCATGGGGCCAGGGGTCCAGCAGCCTGTGACCGGAGGGGCTGCAAGGAAGCCCCAGGGGGGAGCTCCAGGCACAGCTGTCGGCATCGCCAGGAGCACTCCCCAAAGGGGAGTCTAGGGCTGGGGATGCTGGTTCACGCCTATAATCCCAGGATTTTGGGAGGCTGAGACAGGAGGATGACTTGAGGGCAGGAGTTTGAGACCAGCCTAGGAAACATAGGACGATCCCATCTCCACAAAACATCAGAGAATAATCAAACAAGCAGAGAAGTCTAGCACGATGGGCTGTGTAGCCTGAAGAACCTGGAGGGGATGTCTCGGCCCAATTCCTGACAAGCACAGGACACATCGAGAGGGGCAGGTACTCTCTAAGGCTTCTCCACTGACCACCAGCTTCAGGTTGGGCCCAGGAGGAGTCCTGGAAGTGGTGCCAGCTGAGAACTGCCCCTGCCCCCCACATGCCTCCACCTCCCACCAGCCAAGCCCAGGTTAATTCAGGGCACAGGCCTGGCTTCCTGACCCCAATCCGACGCCAAAGCCCTGTAGCCCTGCCCCATATCCAGCACCCACCAGCCTGGCCCCAAGGTCCCGAGGACCCCGGTGCAGTACCTAGGGCTAGCACTTCGCTGGTCATCTCCACAGCCCTTGCCCTGCCTGGTGTGTAAGTGTAGGGTCTGCCTTCCCTCCTGTCCCGGTCCCTGTCCTCTGCTCAGCTCTAGGCAGGTAACTGCCCCCAGCCAGAATCCTGAGTGTGACAACGTGACTCTGAGCCCTTTTCAGTCTCCGGAAAAATGACGACGATGACGATGGTGACAGAAGTGACGAAGACGACGATGATGGTGACGATGACGGTGAGGATGGCAATGATGACAACAGTGATGATGGCGGTGACGGTAACAGGAAACACACACTGACCATTTGCTAAGGGAGCCAACCACTGACAGTGCTCACATGTCTTCGCTTATTTAATCCTTCCTACTACCCTATCTGGCTGAGTGTGTTAGCCCCATTTCAGATGAGGAAACTGAAGCACCGAGGCATTAAGTAATCTGCCCAAGGTCCACAGCAAGTAAGTGGTGAGTCAGGGGCTAACCCGGGCAGGCCACCTCCCGAGCCCGGACCCTCCCCACCTGCCGACACTGCCTCTCCCCCTCACAGCCGGGCTGCGTGACCCTGAGTGAGTCCCTTCATCTTATTCGACTCAGTGTCCTCATCCAGAAGCTGGGGATGCCAGTAACCCCTGTGCGCACCTCCCAGCAGCAACACAAGGGTCATGAGAGACGAGGTTTGGGAAAGCGCTTGGTGCCAGAAAGCGACGAGGGGTCCAGGAGTGCGGCCAAAGGCTTCTCCCCAAGCTGCTTTCCACAGCAGAAACAGACCTCACCATCCTTTCAGGAGTACGTGTTCTGCTGATAACTAAGTCGCTGCAAAGCTCGAAATGTCTCTCAGGCAGGAGCTATCAGACTGGAACATCGCAACATATAGCCAGACACTAAGAGGCGTCTGCTGCCACAGCCACAGGTCGCCCTGCTTGAGAGTTATGGTGGGACCCGGTCCCCTCACCATGGGGACCCCCCTCCACAAGGAAGGAACTGGCCTGGCCCTGGTCCCCCTCAGCACCATCATCTACCCAGGCCAAGCCCCGAGGACGTCTCTTTGAGCAGGACAGCCTCCAAGCTTAGACACATCCTGACGGCAAGTGTCTTGGTAGAGTCTGTGTGTGCCTACCCAACAGCCATCACTCCATTCTCCTTCACTCAGTTTTGCTCACTTGGCCCCTTGGGGGTCATCCTCTGCTGGAGCCCGAGCCCCTCCCTGAATCTGGATTGATCTCAGCCAAGGCTGGCTCTGAGCTCTCAGCCCCTTGCCAAGTGATGGGTTTAGGCATGGACATGTGACCCAATCTGGCCAGTAAGACAGGAGGATGAGTCTGTTGGGGACCTCTGGGGAAGGTTTTTTCTTGCTCTTAAATGATGTTCCTGCCTCTGGTCACCGCTGAATGCAGATGTCAAGCTTGGTACTGTCACAGCCATCTCGGAGCCGTGATGGAAAGCCTAGACAATCCCAAGAGTTGATCTGCTGAGTTGACCCACCTAGACCTCCTACCTGCCGCTAGGCTTCGACTTATACAGAGAACAGACTCCTTATTGTTTAAGCCACTTGCAGTTGGGGGAAACATTCTCTGAGACGCAATGTTGGAGGTTCCCTAATTCTCATCAAGAGCAGGACTCAGGAAGGCTGGGCCTGTGGATCCCACAGCGCAGCTGGTCTAGAGGGGCTAAGGTTACCCTCCATCTGGGTTGTCCAAAGTGAGCAGGTGGAGCCAGTGCCACCAAATGCCCCTCCACCAGATCAAGTCCCAGGATGACAGGGACCTTATCAAAAGATGGACAAGCCCAGGTCCCTGCCCTCCAGGCATTCACTGCGTGAGAGTTGGGATGTGCAGAAAGATAAGGACTAGGAGGAACTTGTCCCCTGAGTAACACAACACTGAGGGATGACTTTGGCAATGGTGATGAGGAGAGGCTTCCTGGAGACTTATGGCCAAGACTGGCATTTGCAGGGGCTCTTTATGAATGAATGAGAATGCCAAAAGCAAGTTCTAGCTAGTTAGTAAAACCAGGTATCATACACTGAGACCCTGCAACATGCCATGTGACCTCGTCCATCCTCCATATGTGGAGACTCCAGGATTTCCACCTTGAGCCCAGACTTCTTCGAGCTCGTCTTAACTGCCCACAACATCTCTATCTGCTCAAGACAACTACTAACCACCCCCACCTCTGTGCCCTTCCTCATCTTCCCTATGACAGGTAATGGCACCCTCCCCACCCCATAGTGCATCCTGAATAGTACCACCTGCCTCCTCCACACAGTCTCAGCCTCATCTCCCTCCCCTCAGCCCCACCTGTTTCCGTCCATCTCTGGTGTCCCCCGTGTCATCTGAGCCTCCAGGTCTCCCAACCTGGATGCCTGGTTGAGCCTCCTCAAGGATCACTACCACCCATTTCAGCCCACTAGAGAGACTCTTAAAAATAATAAGTCAGTCAGGCTCGGTAGCTCAGCCTGTAATCCCAGCACTTTGGGAGATCGAGGCGAGTGGATTGCCTGAGCCCATGGGTTCAAGATCAGCCCAAGCAACTTGGCAAGACCTCGTCTCTACAATAAATCAAAAATTAGCCAGGCGAGTAGTTTCGACTACTTGGAAGGCTGTGGCGGAAGGATCGCCAGAGTCCAGCAGGTCAACACTGGGATGGCCGTGAGCGTGCCACTGCACTCCAGCCTGGGCAACAGAGTGAGACTCCAATTCAAAAAATAAAAACAAAAAATAACAAGTCACCCAGCCTGAGCAGCATAGTGAGACCCCATGTCTACAAAAAAAAATTTTAAGATTAGCTGGATGTGGTGGCATGGGCCTGCAGTCCCGGCCACTTAAGGGATTAAGAAGGAAGGACTACCTGCGCCCAGGAGGTTGAGGCTGCAGCAATCATTCCACTAAACTCCGGACTGGGCAACAGAGCAAGACCTCAACTTAAACAAATATAACAAGTCTGAGCACCCCCTCTCCTGCTCAAAGCCTGTCCAAGGCTTTACTCTGCACTGAGAATTAATCCAAACTTGTTTCCGTGGCTGCTGAGGCCGTATGCGGTGCTCTTCTGGCTCTAAACTCCTCTCATTCCTCCATCCTTACCACACTCCGGACTTCATTAAGCTCTTTTCATTCCTGGGCCTCAGCGTGCCTAGGAGGCATCTTCCAGGCTCTTCCTGGGGCTGGTGCCTTCCTTGTCCTTTGGGCCTCAGCTTCAATGCTGACTCCTCAGTGGGGTCTTCTCTGAACGCCGCCCCTCACCTCGGCACCCTGCTTGTTTCCTCCGTGGTACCCTCAGCCTGCAGTTAGTTCACTCGCCTGATTGTTCCCTGTTTACTCTTTCATCTCCCTTAATCAGAGTGTAAATTACACGAAAGGCATGTCTGCCTGTTCATCATGGTATCCGCAGATCCCAACTCATAGTCTGGCAAAAACAAATGTTTGCTGAGTGAATGAACTTCAAGAACTATGAGAGGCACTTTACATGCACCATCAATAAAGCAGAAATTAATCCTAGCACTTTGGGAGGCCCAGGTGGGAGGACTGTTTGAGCCCAGGAGTTCAAGACCAGTCTAGGCAATATAGTGAGACCCTTCTCTACAAAAAAAAAAAATTTTTTTAATTAGCTGGGCATGGTGACAGCTAATAGTGGACAGCAGGTATAGTCCCAGCTACTCGGGAGGCTGAGACAGAAGGATCATCTGAGCCCAGGAGGTTGAGGCTGCGTCATTGTGCCACTGCACTGCACTCTAGTCTGGGTAGCAGAGCGAGACCCCTGACTCAAACAAATAAATAAAGCAGAAATTACCATTCCCATCAGCCCTATTTTTCAAAGGAGGGGGGACTATCTTCTTCTGAGATGACAGTCTTCAAAGACGTGGAGGCCCGGAGCAACTGGTGGTCATCTTTGCCACCAAACTTCCTGGAGAACGACATCAACTTGGAGGAGAGTGGAACCAAGAGATGATGAGAGATGGCCTCTTTGAGGACATCGTTTGAGAAGCTGGATATAGCCATTCCTAAAGCCACCTACCACACAGCAGCCGACAGGGAGGGCAGCTTACCTTAGGCTCAAAGAGGACAATGAGAACTACCCAAGGTCACGACAGCAGGAGGAGGAGGAGCTGAACTGCGCCCAGGGCTCTGACTACATGTAGAACTCTGTCCCTTGGTGGGCAGGGGCCTCAGTGGAGTGGAAGCCCAAGTCCATCCCCTACATGGATTTGGATAAGTCTGGGGGGGTCTGGCAAACTGACAGACGAGAGAATTCCGTGGGGGCTGGAGAAGCCTCCTGGAGGGGAGTCCACCCTGGGCCAGGAAGCACGAGCTTGCCCTGCAAGCTTCAGTCACGTGCAGAGGTGGGTATGGGGAGTTGGGGACACTTGTCTAGGTGCCGGGGGACACGAGCCACAGGTAAAGACAAGACAGGCTGTGAGACAAGAGGAGTAGCCCAGCCTGAGTGCCACCTGGAAGTGAAGGGCTCTCCCCAGGGGAGCCTTGCAGGAGCCACAGGCCGGCAGGGCACAACAGGCCAAGTGCTGCCAGACGTTGAGGCAGTCCCTGAGGGTGGATGCCTGGAATCTCGTGTGAGCTGGTTGACGCCAAGCTGCAGAAGGCTGGTTTGTCAAGGGAGCGTGACCTCGTTCCTACTCTCAGGGGACGCAGTGAGCCCCTCACCTTCCCTCCTTCCACCCAGGGTTCTGTGTCCCCTGTCACTCCATCTCATCCAGTCTGGCTCCAGTTCTGCCCCTCCTCACCCTCCAGCCTCCCAGGCTAGACTCTCAGGCCCTAGTTGGAAGGGGTCCACGTGCCATCCCCAGCCCTGCCCCCTGCATCAGAGCCCCCTACCTCAGTGGCAGTGACTGGAGCTTGGCTGATGCCCCTGTTGACCGAGTCCCATGAGCGGGCTGTCAGCATGCAGGCGAACAGTGGGTAGAGATCCCCGGCGCCCAGGCGCTGGCTGTACTCCTTCACCTGCTTCATGTCAGTCCAGATCAGAGACTGCCAGAGGTGGCAGTAGTTCAGGCGGAACTCCTCCGTGAGTACCTGTGGGGGCGGGAGCGGCGGGACCTGAGCCTCCTCTCCCCACCCGAGGTCCAGGTCTCCAGCTGACACTGACCACTGCAAAGGGGTCACTGAGACCACGCCTTCCTACAACGTCTGCTTCTCCCTGAAAGCTCAGCCATCCTTGAAGGTCCAAGCTCAAAGTGGCTGTTTGGTGAGCCTTGGTCTTGAGGGACAGAGATGGCTAACTGCCCACCAAAGCCTAGACCCTCCTCTTCTTCCTGGGCACAGGTTACTTCCAGCCTCCCTGGAAGTCAGACGTGGCCCCCTGCCTGAGCTCTGGCCCGCAGACCATGACAGAAGCTCCACTTCTAGGCTCAGCCCACAGAACTGTTCCCACGTGTGACTCTCCGAGCCCTTGCCCCACTGCTGGCTGACAGCACCCCCACCTCCAGCCAGGCCTGGGAGCAGAGTCCGCGGACTCTCCCTCCCACCCAGGACTGATGCGGGAGCTGGCACGTGAGCTTCTATTGTGTCTGCGCCATCATTCCCTTGGGGGCCACACGTGACAGCTGCTAGCCCACCTTAAGCCCCACATCCTACTTCGTGGAGCCTTTCAGAGGAGGCCCCGCTTTCAGGACATGGGATCAGGGCCCTGCAGAAAGAAGCAGAAGCCTGTCAGGGAAACCTCGCCCAGGACCATCTGCCTCATGGAGTCAAGCCAGGCCCCGGGTCCCAGACAGACAGGGCCCTCCCCAGCTTCCAGGCAAGAGCTCATGGCTCGCTCAAACCAGCTCTGCTTTGGGAGGGCAGCATCTGAGATCACCCAGCCCCGCCAGCTGCCCGTCCTTCTTCCCGTTGTACAGGCCACATCCTGGCTGGAGTGGAGTGCAGCGACCCCTGTCCCTGAAGTTCCAGCTCACACTCATGGCAGCTCACTTGCCCGGTCTGGGCTGGCCTGCGCCCCCTGGGAAGGCAGGGCCACCTACAGGCAAATTCTAATCCACTCCTCACAACAGCCTCTGAGGCAGGTGCCTACCTCAGCTCGCTGAGGAGGAAGCGGAAACTCAGAGAGCCCTGTGACAGTGAGACTGGGACAAAATGACAGCCCCGAGGGGCAGGCAGGGCGATCTGCAGCTGCCTCGACCATCCCTCCACCTCCCAGTTCTGGGCTGGTGGGAAAGGCCTCTCCTACCTGGTAAAGCCCATGGTCCAGCAGGATGACCTCTGCCTTGCCCGTGCCTGGGCGCATCCGCACCAGCACATTGCCGGGGTGGGGGTCACAGTGCACGAAGCCGTGGACGAAGATCATCTCACTGTACATCTTGCCCAGGAGGCGTGAGATCTGAAAGAGAAGGGGGTGGGTGGGAGCTCCCATCCACACACACCTGTCTCAGGGGCTTCCACTCAATCTGGTCGCTTTCATGGAGAGGCTGGAGGGGCTGGATGGGCCTGAGCGGTCGTGGTGAGAGGGATGATTTGCGATGGCCTACTTCTTGAGTTTAAATGGAAGCTAAGGTTGGGGGTGGTGGCTCATGCCTGTGAATTCCAGCACTTTGGGAGGCCAAGGTGGGAGGACTGCTTGAGGCCAGGAGTTCGAGACCTACCTAGGCAACATAGCAAGAACTGGTCTCTACAAGAGAATAAAATAAATTAGCCAGGCATGGTGGCGCATGCCTGTAGTCCCAGCTACTCATGAAGCTGAGGAGGGAAGATCGCCTGAACCCTGGAGGTCAAGGCTGCGGTGAGCCATGATCGTGCCACTACATTCCAGCCTAGATATCCAGCCTGGATAGCAGAGTGAGACCCTGACTCAAAAAAAAAAATGTAAACTAAGCACACCAATCTGGTCCCTCTTAACTTTAGTTACAGATCAAAATCTCCCAGAACTCAGAAACCAGGTGGGCGATGCCAGGTATCAAGAGTTTTTTTAAAAAGTTCCAAGGTGGTGGTATGCATGGTAAGGGAGGAGTTACTAACAGTCCCTCCATCCCCCCCAACACCCGCCCCTCACTCTCGCCCCACCCCTTACTCTCTTATCTTTCTTCCTATTTGCCCCATAGCTGAGAATAGGCTGCAAAGCTGCAGGGTCGGGGGACCCCTTCTCCAGAGAACAGGGCTGGGGCTGAGAATTGTCATCCTCTGGGATGGCCCTGAGGGTTCCAGGCCCCTCTCGCCTCTTCCCAGGCCCCACCCGCCAGAGCCCAATGCTAATCTGATTTATGATGTCTGCACAGAAGCAATGACACTAGAGAGGCCATTTAAATCATCCTGTCACTGCTGCCCTCCCTGGCGAGGCAGGCTTCTTATCTCTACTCCCTTTTTTATTAAAGCTAAAAGCCTCGTCCCAGCAAGGGAACAGCTGCTGAAGAGAGCCAGGCTGGGCCCACAGAGGGTTTGTCAGCAGCTTTCCAGGGGACAAAGAAATGCTCAGCCCAGAGAGCTGAGCCCCTGGACACATGCAGCACTTGGCATTCCTCTCAGCCTTGGCTGGACCCCACGTCTCTAACAAACATATCCCAGTCACTGGGGAGGAGCCAGGGCCCCTGGCATGGGGACCACAGGATTAGGATCTTAAATGAAGACTCACCTCCTTTCCTCAGTCTACAAAAGAAGTGCTACATGGCCAGGCCCTGCCTCCCTCTGGCCTCATCTCACACTGACACTCCAGACACATTCACTTTCTCTTCTCCAAGGACTCCATGCTTCCCCACCTCAGGACCTTTGCACATGCAATTCCCGCTGCCAGGAGCACTCCTGCCATCTCCCCTTCGCCTGGCTCACTCACCCCCTCTCTTGCAACCCCAGGCCAGCATCACCTCCCAGGGGAAGCCTTCCCTGACCTCCTAGATGAGGCTCCTCTTCCCCACACCCTCACAGGACACCATGATTTTCCTTCATGGTACCAACACTCTATTTGTGTGATGATTTGATTAGTGACCATCTAGCCCAATATCATAAAATTCCAAGACAGCTAGGACCTCTGTTGTGTTAAACAGCTTTATCGAGGTGTCATTTCTATATCATAAACCAGCTCTGCTGCATAGCCAGTGCTTGTAATGGTGCCAAACACACGACTAAAGAACTGCATTCAACACGACCGAGACCCACATCTCTCCATGTTTTTCTGGGATGCTTCCAATGCACATTCGAACCCCATTAAGCAACTTTGAATCCCTATCAATTATAACTGGCTCCAGATTAAACCATCAAGAATGAGCCTACCTTGGTCCCAACAGCTGATATCCTTATTAACAGTCCCCAAAGGGAAGGGAGGGACACATGTGGTCTTCATTTTGCAGACAAGGAACTGGCTCAAGACTTAACTTACCCAGGGCTAGAAAAGGGTCGAGCCAGGACTCAACTGGCTGAGAGACTCCACAGCCTTCTGGCAAGCACCGCTGTCCACCAGCTAACCTGACCTCTGCCCTTCTCAGTTGAGCTCTGTGACCTCCAACAAGTAGCTTATGTGCCCAGCTTCAGCAGAATGGAAATAATAACAGTGCTGTTTTGAGGGTTAGTGAGAAAGTAAATGAGATGCCACAGTGCTGTGCCCCGGTGACCTCTCATAAGTGCCCCATTGTTACTGACTCCTTCTACTGCTCCTGGAAGGTCAGTAGACTTGCTTTCATTACACCCTTTTTTTTTTTTGAGTTGGAGTCTTACTCTATCGCCCAAGTGGGAGTGCAGTTGCAGTGACACGTTCATGGCCACCACAGCCTTGACCTGCTGGGCTCAGGCCACTTCAGTCTTCCATGTAGTAGAATTACAGACACGCACCACCACACCCGGCTAAGTTCTTCTGATTTACCATAGAGACAAGGTCTCATCAAATTGCACAGGCTAGTCTTGAACCCCTGGGCTCAGGCAATCCTCTCGCCGCAGCCTCCCAAAGTGATGGGATTACAGACCTGAGCCACTGTGCCCGGCTCACTGCATCCCTTTAAGGATGAAGACGTGTCAGACACCATGCCCTCCTGCCACACCAGGTCTCCAGCCCCGCCGTGTTTCTGGGGTGAAACAGACACTCCTGTACTCAGTACCTGTTGGCATTGAGTGGGACCTTGCCCCAGGTCAAGTTCTCAGCCCCAGACTGAGATGCCAGGGGGCCTGGGGTCACTGTTTTCTATCTCCTTGGGAAGGGGCCCGGCCGAACCAGTCCTTATGGGCCAGCAAGTCCCCACCCCGGTGTCCCTGAGAACCCCTTCTGTGAAGCTCTTCTGAGCACCACAGAGCCATGCTCTGAAAGGCTGCATCTGCCAAACCAATTGCATTTATTAAGTAATCACTCATTTTTATTTGTCAAGGACGCACAGAAGGTCCAATCAGGGCTCCTGATCAGCCCAAGATAAGCAGGGCAGCCAGACTGCACCGACAGAACTCCAGCCAAAAAGGAGAGAAATGACATTTCATTTAGTCCGGCAGGCCTGTCACGGTGAGATGTACGAGCTCCCTTAAGCTTTCTGAAATGTTGCGAATCGCTCTGGGTTCTAGTGCTACACTGAGAGAGGGCCCCTAGGGGTCTGGGGATTCAGGATTGGGAAGCCCTTGCCCATGAGGAGGGACTGCCGTTGGCAGGGTCAGGAGAAACTAAAGGGGCCCACTCAGCACCCCCATCCAGCCACCTCCACCTGGGTATCCTTCCATCTGCGGGCTGCTCTTGGTGTTCATTTTCACCAGATTCCACGAAGACAAACAGGTGTGGAAAGCGGAGACAGGAGGGGGAGCCCATGACAACAGCGCTGCTCTGGCGCCATCTTGGTTCTGTCGCTTTAGGCGTGGGTGACCTGGGGGCCATGTCCCTTTTCAGCCTGGGTCTGAGTCCCTTAGTGGTTAAGTGGCATGAACCTCACCAGCTCAACTTCCTCACAGAACAACCTTGAAATTCCAGGTCAAAATACGACCAAAGGTGAGAAAGAAAGCGCTTTACATGCTAGAAGATACACACATGGGGTTGTTTTGTTTTTGTTTTTAATGCAGTAGCTATCATTTTTAACTTGGGAAAAAAATACATAACCATTATCACCCTCAAAGCATAATTTTCAGAAAACTTACAACATGGCTCATAAAAATATAGAATGAACATGTGTCAAGGATCTTTTTTTTTTCATTTTTTTGAGTTGGAGTCTCACTCCTCCCAGGCTGGAGTGCAGCGGCACAAACGCTCACAGTCACCTCAGCATCGACCTTCTCGGCTCCAGCGATCCTTCCGCCTCAGCCTTTCAAGTAACTGAAACTACAGACACACACTACCACGCCTGGCTATTTTTTTTTTATTGCTGGGATTACAGGCTGAGCCACCGAGCCCAGGCAAGGATCTTTTAACTTATTAATAAGAAGTTAATCCCAGCACTTTGGGAGGCCGAGGTGAGAGGATTGCCTGAGCCCATGGGTTCGAAACCAGCACAGGCAACTTGGCAAGACCTTATCTCTACAATAAATCAAAAAATTAGCCAGGCATGGTGGTGCATGCCTGCAGTTCCAGCTACTTGGAAGGCTGAGGCAGAAGGATCGCCTGAGCCCAGCAGGTTAAGGTTGCGGTGGCCATGAGCATGCCACTGTATTCTAGCCTGGGCAACAGAGTGAGACTCCAACTCAAAAAAAAGAAGTAAGATGGTTCAATGGGTCCAAAGAGAATTTTGAGGAAATGGGTAATTATGGGCATTTAAACAGGAATAAGAGACTAAGATTCCTAGATTAGATACAAAACCGGTTGTTGTCCTACAGGGTGTAAAAAAAAAAAAGCACAATCTTTGGGGTTATCTTATCTACTGGACAGGAATTATTTGCATCTTTACTGGGTAAGAACTACAAGCTGACATACAATTTCAGTCTAAGCCCTTAATTAAATGCCAATAGCAAAATCAAACAAAAATGCATTTTCCTGGATATTAAATATCCTCTGATGGGGGGAGGGCTAGTTATTCTTAGTTGCCCAAGACGCCCTTAGACTTCCTTCTCTTTTTCTCTCTTTTTTTCAGTTGGAGTCTTACTCTGTCACCCAGGCTGGAGTACAGTGGCACGATCATGGCTCACTACAGCCTCAACCTTCTGGGTTCAGGTAATCCTTCTGCCTCAGCCTTTTGAGTAGCTGGGACTACAAGTGTGCACCACCACACCCGACTAATTTTTTAATATTTTTGTAGAGACCAGTCTTGCTAGTCGCCCAGGCTGGTCTGGAGCTCCTAGGCTCAAGCAGTCCTCTTGCCTCAGTCTCCCAAAGCGCTAGGATTACAGGTGTGAGTCACCGTGCCCAGCCTATTTCCAAGTTTTGGATAATCAGTCTTCACATCTCTTAGAGTTGTGCTAAACAGTGTTCCTGGGAGGGCAGCTAGTCCTCCTCCACCCATGCTTGGGCACACGACCGTCTCTCCACCCCTTCTGCAATACTTGATGTCTCCTGCCTAAGAACATATAACTGTGTCCCTATCGTTGCCCTGTGCCCTGTTCACAGAGGGTGCAATGACCCCAAGTTCCAACTTTCTAGCATGGTAATAGCTCACGCACTGTGCCAGGCATCTTGCACTAAGGACTCCAGCCCTCACTGCCATCCTCTGCAGTAAACAGGGGAAGAAAGTGGGACACTAAAAAGGATGTTTGGCCACTTGGTCAGCAGTTAGTGAAGCTGGGGTCCAAACCCAGGGGGACTGGCTCCAGAGAACAGGCCTCCATCTCCAGGCCACCCTGCCATCCCCTCAGGGAAAGCTCTTCCTGGAGGCAGGGGCTGTACCACAGATTCTGAAGGTCACCCCAGTAACTAAAAGTTTGATCCATTTAGAGAAAGGTCTTAGCAGGAAATCCAGGACTGTCAGCTAAACCAAATCATACTGTCAGGCCAGGCATGGCGGTTCACACCTATAATCCCAGCACACTGGGAAGCCGAGGCAGGAGGCTCACTTGAGGTCAAGAGTTCAAGACCAACCTGGGAAACACAGTGAGACCCCATTTCTTTAAAAAATAAAAAATAAGCCGGGCTCGGTGGCTCAGCCTGTAATCCCGTGCCTTTGGGAGGCTGAGGTGAGTGGATTGCCTGAGCCCGTGGGTTCAAGACCCACCTGGGCAGCGAGACCTCATCTCTACAAGAAATCAAAAAATCAGCCGGGCGTGGTAGCGCACGTCTGTAATTCTGGCTACTCAGAAGGCTGAGGCGGAAGGATCGCTGGAGCCCAGCAGGTTGAGGCTGTGGTGGCCGGGAGCGGCCACTGCACTCCAGTCTGGGCGACAGAGTGAGACTCCAACTCAAAAAAAATAAAAAATAAAAAATAAATAAAGCATTAGCCAGGCATGGTGGTGTGTGCCTGTAATTCCAGCTACTCAGGAGGCAGAGGCAGGAGGACTGCTTGAGCCCAGGAGTTCGAGACTGCGGTGAACTATGATTGTGCCACTGTACTCCAGGCTAGGCCATAGAGTGAGACCTTGTCTCTAAAAAAATAAAAAATAAACAAAACCACACTGTTAATTAAAGCCATGGTACAGAGCCAATGAGGAGCCTTTTAATTGTTCCATGTAAAAAGAATGTGCTATTCACATCAAGTAATTTCAGTAATTATGCAATGCCTTTATTCTCTAACTGGAGGGAGGGGGAGAAACCAGGAATCTATAAAAAGGTTGAGTTAAGAATTAATTTAGTAAATAATATTTAAATTGGGGAGTTATTTTTGGATTTTTCTCAAAACTTGAATTGGCTGAAAGTACTTTAATTGTTCTAGAACTGCATAGATTAATTTATTTCCACCCCCAAGAGAAAGTCTATTCATGTTCCTGGAGGGCGTCGTGAAAGCAAGGCCAAGACTCTGAAGGAAACCAGAGGCTGGTGTCGTAGCATATGAATAACCACATGAGTAGCTGATATTGAGTACAAGGAGGCTAATCACTCAAACTCTTTTGCCTTTTCCCCAGTTTCTGTACAGCCTTCTTGAGGCATAATAGCTTGAAAGAACTGGTCAAACCACTGTATAGAGCTTGTTTTTCTGTTTGTTTCTTCATAGATACAGGGTCTGATTCTATCACTCAGGCTAAAGTGCAGTAGCGCAATCGTAGTTCACTGCAGTCTCAAACTTCAGGGTTCAAGAAATCCTCTCGTCTCAGCTCCCCAATAGCTGGAGATACAGGTATGTCACCACACCCAGGTTATTTTTAAATTTTAAAAATACAGATAGGGTCTTGCTATGTTGTCCAGGCTAGTCTTGAACTCCCGGCCTCAAGCAATCCTCCTACCTTGGTCTCCCAAAGCACTGGGATTACAGGCTTGAGCTGGTCCTAGAGCATTTTCCAATAATCTCTGCTTTCCCAGTAGCCCAACTTGTCCATTGTAGACCCATCCTCAGAATCTAGGAAGGCCAACCTTACGGGGCATGGCTGCCCACTCCTGACACCTTTGCTCTGGAAGAGATCCCCAGGAGTCCAGCTCATGCACCTGGACCCCTCTGGCACAGCAGTCCCCAACCTTTTTGGGATCAAGGACCAATTTCATGGAAGACAATTTTTCCATGGACTGGGTAGAAGGGATGGTTTCAGGATGATTCAAGTGCCTAACATTTATTGTGCACTTTGTTTCTATTATCATTACATTGTAATATATAATAAAAACAATTATACGACTCACCACCAAAAAAGAAGAGTCGCAGACGAAAGTGACAGATAAAATAATGAGCAGGCCATGCATGGACTAAAATGAGTGTTGGATTCTGACTTAGAGCCTGTCACCAGATGCAGCTGTACAACTGAAGTACATCAACTCACTTGCCACTCACTGATAGGGTTTTGATATGAGTCTGCAAGCAACTGATTTACTATGGTCTCTGTGCAATCACACCTCACTGCTAATGTTAATCTGTATTTGTAGCTGCTCCCAGCACTAGCATCACTGCCTCAGCTCCACTTCAGGTCATCAGGCATCATCATAAACAGCACACAGCCTAGATCCTGCACATGCACAGTTCACAATATGGTTTGTGTTCCTATAAGAATCTTTTTTTTTTTTTGAGTTGGAGTCTCACTCTGTCACCCAGACTGGAGTGCAGTGGCCGCTCCCAGCCACTGCAGCCTCGACCTACTGGGCTCTGGCAACCCTTCTGCCTCAGCCTTCCAAGTAACTGGAACTACAGGCATGCGCTACCATGCCCGGCTAATTTTTGATTTATTGTAGAGATGAGGTCTTGCCAAGTTGCCCAGGCGGGTCTCAAACCTGTGGGCTCAGGCCCTATGAGAATCTAATGCCACCACTGATCTGACAGGTGATGGAGCTCAGACAGTAATGCAAGCGACTGCGAGTGGCTGTAAAAACAAGCCACAGATCGGTACTCATATGTGGCCTGGGGATTGAGGACCCCTGCTCTAATGTGCCTGGGTGTCTAAAGATTTGGTCCAAGAAGTTATAGAGAGTGGATGATGGAAGGAGTTGTGTTCTTTCTCGTGGGTTGGTGACACAGGTTTTCAGTCTCCACAGTTGCTCTACCCTGGTCCATCCTGTCCACCTCAAGGTGGTGGTGAGAGGAATAGAGGAAGGTGGAGACTTCAGCATGGTTTGTTGAGTGGGAGGTCACCACAGGCTGCATCGATGACTATGGCTCAGCCTCCAAGTCTCTGTACTTGCAGAGGACAGGCTGGAGGGGAGCAAGAAAGAGTCTCAAAGACTCTATACAGGACAACAGGCCTCGTGAATCATAAGTATCATTGTTCTTACAAAACTTCACAGCTTGCAAAGTCCACAAAGTAACCCTACAAATGCAATAAATGCAAATATTAATATTTGCTTTTCAAAAATCTAAAATTCTTTCAGTACAAAAAGTATACCTTGAGTATAATTGTAATACTCCTAAAAATCAATACAAGTAAAATAGTGATTCTGACTTTGGATTATTCTTTATAATCAACACTGATTTCAAGTCATGTCTAAAGAGGCTACTGACCTATGACTTTCTACTGTGAACCATCTGGTGTTGATTTAGACTTGATTTCCAGTTAAATATTTATTTACATTTAATGTCCCTATAAATATCTTTCAGTACTCACTCTTTGATGTTTTCTAAGGTACAGTTTTTGGACAAATGCTTTTATACATTTATTGCATCTATAGGGTTTCTAATACAAGTTTTCTGAAGTTGAATAAAGTTTGAGCAACTGTCAAAGGGCTTGCCTCCATTATAAAATCTCCTGTGTACAGCAGAATCTGTCACACATGGCTCTTTACAACAAATTCACTTTTCAGCAAATGTTTTACTGAGCACCTGTTATACGTAGGCACCAGGAGCACATGCTCCAGTAGTGGTGTGGACAGAGTGCAGGACAGCATGGGGCTGGGTGAGGCTCCACAGAAGCTGGGAGCTGTGCTGGAACGAGCAGGGGTTTGTGAAGTCGGGGTGCCTGTGGCTGGATGCAATAACTCGTGCCTGTAACCCCAGTGCTCTGGGAGGCCAAGGTGGGAGGATCCCTTGAGGCCAGGAGTTCAAGACCAGTCTGGCAACACAGTAAGACCTCAGCACCCAAAAAAATTTTAAAAGTGAGGGTGCCTGAAATTGTATCTGGCTTTGCTGTGTGTTGGCCAGGTGCCCTTAGGCAAGTGATTTCCCTTGAGTCTTGTTGGAATGACAACATTGTTGTGTTGTAGGATCATTGTATGGATTTTGCAAGCCGTGAAGTTTTGTAAAAACAGTGTAACTTACAATTCACGAGCCCTGTCTTCCTGCACAGAATCTTTGGCTCTTTCTTGCTCCCCTCCTGCCCACCTGCCTGTCCTCTGCGAGTGCAGAGACTTGGAGGCTGAGCCATAGTCATCGATGAAGCCTGTGGTGTCCTCCCACTCGATAAGCCATGCCAAAGTTGCCACCTTCCTCCATTCCTCTCACCACCACTTCGAGGTAGACAGGGTGGACCAGGGTAGAGCAACTGTGGAGACTGAAGACCTGTGTCACCGAACCCATGAGAAAGAACACATCTCCTTCCATCGTCCAACCCCCATAACTTCTTGGACTAAATCTTTAGACGCTGGGCATATTAGGGCAGGGATTTCCAAATCGCAGGCCACAGACTGACAATGGTCCGTGGCCTGTCAGGAACTGGACCGCACAGTAGCAGGTGAGCGGTGGGTGAGCAAGCAAAGCTTCATCTGCATTTACAGTCGCTCCCCATCGCTTGCATTACTGCCTGAGCTCCACCTCCTGTCAGATCAGGAGTGATGGCATTAGATTCTCAGGGGAGCATGAACCCTATTGTGAACTGCACACGCAAGGGACCTAGGTTGCAGGCTCCTTATGAGAATCTAATGTCTTGATGATATGAGGTGGAGCTGAGGCGGTGATGCTAGAGCTGGGGAGCGGCTGCAAGTACAGATTAACATGAGCAGTGAGGCTTGACCGTGCAGAGACCATAATAAATCAATTGCTTGCAGACTCACATCAAAAACCTGCAGTGAGTGGCAAGTGAGTCTATGTACTTCAGTTGTACAGCTACATCTGGTGGCGGGCTTTAAGTCGGAATCTGACACTTACCTTAGTCTGTGTATGGCCTTCCCATTCTTGTATTTAACCTTCCATCTGCACCTCTTTTTTGCTGGTAAGTTGTATAATTATTTCATTATATACTGTGATGTACTGATAGTAGAAATAAAGTGCACGATAAATGTTGTGCAAGTAAATCATCCCCAAACCACCCTCCCTTCCCTAGTCCATGGAGAGACTGTCTTCCATGCAACAGGTCCTTGACACCAAAAAGATTAGGGGATGCTATGTCAGAGTGGTCCAGGTACATGAGCAGGGCTCCCGGGAATCTCCTTCTTCCACAGCAAAGGTGTCAGGAGTGGGCAGCCACGCCCCTGCAAGGTCAGCCTTCCTGGATTCTGGGGCTGGGTCTGCGATGAACAAGGGGGGCCTCCGGGGAAGCTCCTCACCCTTTTGAAGGCCCAGTTTCCTTCTAAAAGTGGGACACAAGTCACTTTGATGACTGAAACATAAAGCAGCTTGGGACAGTGCCCCCAGCCCGGCATCTGGGCTCAACACACGTGGAATTACCCTGGAAGTCCACCCCACTGCCTTCTCTGGGCTAGCAGGGCCGTGTTTGCCACAAGACAGAGGAGAGATACTTGCAAATGAGACAAGCAAAACTGTGTTTGCTATGGGGAGCAGATGATGACTGAGAAACAAACAATTTGGTAGCTAGAAAGCAGGGACCCCTAAGCTGGCAAGGTGGGGGCCTTTATGACCTCTGACCCTAGGGACGCTCAGGAACTGAGGACCCTGGTAAAATAGGATGTGGGGAGCCCTGAAAAACAGGAACTAGTTGAAAGACTCAGAGTGCCAGCTAAGCCCCCAGATGCCCAACCCCAACAGAAGGTGGAGACTCCCTGGAGAGATGTACAGACAGGCTTGGGTGGCTACACCACATTCCCGGAGTGCCACCTGAGGACAGCGGACTGAGTGGAAGCCCACAGAGGGACCCCGGAGGAGTCTCTGCCCTCTTCCCCCAGCTGGCTCCCGTGCCTCTGGCACAGCTAGGCAGGCGTCCCCTCCAGGCCTCTACCCGGGTCTGCCCCCAAGACCTCCAGCCGCCTGCCTCTGCTACCCCTGTGCTCCCAACTGTCGCCTCTCCCTTGGCTAATTTCACACAAATTAAATCAAGCCCCAGCCCAGGCAGGACCTTAAACACACACTCACTGAAATCCAATTAACCTTCGAAAAGGGCCGGCAATCACTAGTCGCTCTGTGGCTGGAGGAGGCCCTGTCCAGCCCGGGAACGAGGCCCCTGCTCGACCTTTCCTTTTAATGAGATCAATGACAGTCATCGTCGCCAGCTCTCACAGTGATGGCAAATGTGACCACCAGGTCAGGCCCTCGGTAACATCTGCTTCTGGGCTCAGGGACAAGCCAACGAAGGCCCTGCAGGCTGCCAGCTCCCAGGGCCCAGGCTCCCGGCAGGTGAGCACGCCAGGGTAGGGCCGGCCCATGCCCAGAGAAGCAGTCGGTAGGGACAGCACTGACAGCTCGGCTGGGTTGTGGGGTCTCCTGGCTCAGTGGAGTGAGGAAGGGGGTCTTGAACTTCAATGAGTGTCTGAACCACCTGGAGAGCTTGCCAAAATGCAGATTCTTAGCCAGGCGCAGTGGCTCACGCCTGTAACCCCAGTACTTTGGAAGGTCAAGGAGGAAGGACTGTGTGAGGCCAGCCTGGGCAACACAGTGAGACCTTGTCTCTACAAAATAAAAAATTAGCTCGGCACCATGACTCATACCTGTAATCCCAGCATTTTGGAAGGCCAAAGAGGAGGACTGCTTGAGCCCAGGAGTTTGAGACCAGCCCAGGCAACATAGCGAGACTGTGTCTCACAAAATAAAAAAATTTGCTGGGCGTGGTGACACATGCCTCTAGCCCCAGCTACTCAGAAGGCTGAGGTAGAAGGATCACCCACGTGGAGGCTGTAGTGAGCTGTAATTGCACCACTGCACTCCAGCCCGGGAAACAGAGTGAGACCCGACTCAAAACCAAAACAATCATCTCGCCATCACTGGGGCACTCACCACACACCAGGCGCTGTGCTGAGCACTGTCTCTGCGGTTAACTCACAAAGCTCACGATGTCGCAAAGAGTTAGGTACGACAAGATGAGAAAATATTTCCATAAAACCAGTAACACGACCCTTAGAGTAAGCCAGAGAGAGAAGCACTGTGTTCAGACAGTGCCTTGGGTACTGGGCAGAGCTTCCTGGTGGGTACCCCGACTCCTCTGCATCATCACTGCTGTGCCCATATCTGACAGATGGCGCCAGGTCCCAGCAGCCCAAGGTGGGCCCCCTGGGAGGCAGATGGAGAAGGCAGAGGGGCAGGGACATGGGGGTCATGCAGACCTGGGTTCAAACCCTAGTTCTGCCCCTGCTGGCTGTGTGCCATCAGGCAAGTTGCTTAACTTCTCTGAGTGTTCTCTTTCTCACTGTGTGTGAGGTGAATGACATATACGTCTCAGGACAGAGATGACAAGGAGCAGAGATCAGGTGTGCCGCATGCCAGGGACATATTAGTTGCTTATAAATTAGTATTGTTATTGTTTTTCCCAAATAACTCTGACATCATTCTGCATGTCCACAGAAAACAACTCACACTCTCCCAGCCCTGTAACCGGGGCATGCGGCTGGCTCTTTACTGTGCAGTGATTTCAGGATGTCTACTGAGGGTCTGCTCTGCAAAGACTGCTGGCCTCATCTGCAAGGTATGGAAAGGGGTGGAGGTTGGAGCAGATGAGCCCAAGCCTCGGAGGGCACATGCTGCCCAGCTCCTGCTGCCCACCCCGGCCCAGTCGTCCCTCTACCCAGGCCCCTCGCTTAGCTACGAACAAGCAGCCTTGCCAGGAGCGTCTTCCTGTGTCTACATTTGGGAAAATCCCAGTTGCCCCTGAATAGCCGTCCTTACAGCTCTGGGCTCCTGGGAATGAAAACCCACCACAGCTGGTGGGGAGGGAATGCCAGTAGCCGGGGTGAGGCCCTGGAAGCCCTCCCCAGCAGCAGACACACCTGCCCCACTGCAGGGCTACTCAGGAAAAGCCAGGGGGGGACTTCCTTCCCACCCTACGCCCTCCCCTCTGGAGCCAAAGACTATCCGCCTGATCACCCTCCCTGCACCCACCCCAGAAGCCAACAGTGAGGGAGCAGCGTCAGAAGCCCTGGCTGTCAACAGCAGCGTGACCTCGGGAAAGACGCTTGCTGTCTCTGAGCTTTCTCATCTGCAAAGTGGAGAGTCAGATTCTGCTTTTTCTCACAGCAGCAGAGCTCTTCCAGAAAAGCCCGACAGGCCGCTCCAGCGATGACAGAGCCGCCCTGGGTGAAACGAGGCAGTCCCTGTGTCTGCGCAGCCTTCCCATAGCCCCCACACCCCGCGGTCCCCAAATGGGTTCTTGAGGCGCTGTTCCCCAAGTCAGGGCGCAATGGCTCTCCCAAAGGCCACAGCCAGCCACCACATGCCCTTCCCAGCCGTGGTCCTGGCGGCAGCTGCAGGCTTGGATGCAAACCTGAGAGGAATGGTGGAGTCAGGGAGGCCTGGATTTCAATCCCAGCTCCACTCGCTGTGTGGCCTGAGGCAAAAGTTACCCGCCCTCTCTGAGTCTCTGACTCTGACTCCATCTGCAAAAAGGAGACTGGGATTATAGGCTTGAGCCATTGCACCTAGTCCAACAGTCATCATGGTACAGTCCCTGCTATATCCTGGGTGAGGGATTCATGAGGGAACCAGACCCAGTCCCCAGAGCCTAGCATTTACTGTGGAGAAAAGAGCCTAACATGACAAGTCAGCCATCTAAGATGTGCCAAGGTCAGAGGAGACAGAGGAGGGAAAGACACGGCCCAAAGACCACAATAAGGAAGCCACCCTAGCCACCTCACGGCCATCCTGGAGAGTGGGGCCCGCGCCAGGCCCCGGGCGAAGCGTGCGTGTGCCCCACGGCCCCTTGGGGCAGTACCACCGTCCTCATCCTGTTTCTGGAGGCCACCAAGCCACCGGGAGGCCAGCTCGCCTGGCTCATCTGCCGAGCCAAGGTGCGGCCTTCTCCCCTGGGCCCCCTCACCACCGGGACCTCATGCTCGTCTTCACGGGTTGCCTGGAGGGCTGGAGGCAGCCAAGTCGGAAGGGACTTGCGCCCAGGCTGGGTCTGGCCCCTCCAGGGCTTCCTCCCGCCCAGCCAGAATGGCGATCAGGCCGCCGTGCTCCCCGAGAGGTGGCAGCGCCTGCTCAGGGCCTCCCGGGGCCCCAGACTTCACCATCCATCCCTTCGCCAAATCTTCCCACACACCCCGGGGACCTGGCCGCCCTGCCCTCCCGGCAAAGCCCCTTCCTGGCAGACCCCTACTCATCCCGTGGCGGGGGAAGCAGAAGGCTGAGCTGAGCGCCTCTTCCTCTCAGGCCCCTGGGGTCTTGCTCACGCCCCTCTTGCTGCCCAAGACTGCTCCAGCGAGTGAGACGTGTGTCTGACTCCCACGCTAGGCCTGGGGTTGGGTCTGTCCTGTCATAAAATTCCCCACCCAGCATACAGCAGGGACTGTAAAATGACGAATGTTGGGCTGGGTGCAGTGGCTCATGCCTGCAATTCCAGCACTTTGGGACGCCAAGGCAGGGCGACACCTGGAGTTCAAGACCAGCCTGGGCAACACAGTGAGACACAGTCCCTAAAAAGATGTTTTAATTATCCAGGTCTGGCGGTACGCACCTGTAGTCCCAGCTACTCAGGAGGCTGAGGTGGAAGGATAGCTCAAACCCAGGAGTCCAGCCTGGGCAACACAGCAAGACCCCATCTCAACCCCAAAAAAGTTAAAAATTAACTGGTTGTGCTGTGTGTGCCTACAGCCCCAGCTACTTGGGAGGCTGAGGTGGGAGGATTGTTGGAACCCAGGAGTTTGAGGCTGCAGTGAGTTATGACCACACCGCTGCACTCCAGCCTGGGTGGCAAAGCAGGACCTCCTCTCTGAAAAAAAAAAAACAAACTGATGCTGAATGTTGTTGAAAAGGCACAGCTCCACCCCTTCCTGTGGGTCCCTGTGGCAGCCCAGAAGCAGAAAGTGGGGACCGAGCCCCGCCCCCAGCCAGTGTCCCAAGACCAAGGGGATGCACCGTGGGAGACCCAGCCCGCCCCCTTCGGCCCTGCTCCGTGAAGCTGGGGCAGCCGGCTGCTGCTGTGCTCTTGTCACCTGATCCGGGCAGGAGGGGAGGGTGGGGGAGGGAGGAGACAGTGGACAGGCCCACAGGGGCAGAAGGACTGAGTCTGTGTGGCCCCAGCCGGGCAGGACTCGGGTGCTCCATGAGGGAAGGGGGAAGGGCTAGTCCAGGCAGGAGAGGCGGGGAGGGACCCTCACGCCCGGCGCCCTGCTGCATGCAGAGGGCTGGCTTGGGCGACCTGGAAGAGCCTCCTGCTCAGAGAGCTGATCTCTCCTCAGACAGCGGGCCGCCCCCCCAACCCGGCGGCTCCGACCAGCCCGACCCTCCCGCCGCAGCCCAGGCCCTTGAGCTCACCTCATCGACATCTATCTTGTTCCTCTCCATGTAGTCTCTGTCATTGACCTGCCCGCCATCCACAAATTCCATCAGGAGGACCCGCTTGGTGGACAGGTCCCAGTGGATTCGCGGGATCTGGAACAGGACAGGCCAGGTCAGTGCAGTCCAGGGGGCTGGGAGGTGGGGCAAGGACCACAGTGAGGGACCAAGACCAACAACAACAGGCGCTCCTGCCAGGACAGGAGAGAAGAGGCCCGAGAGGGGTCTCTGCAGGGGGGAGAAGAGAAGGTGAAGAGAGGGTTGAGCAGCAAGAGGGAGACACAGAGAGAGGGGCAGGCTACTCCGCCCCCACCAGACAGGACCCCAGCCCACCTCTCGAGAGACCCCCCTCCTGTTTGGGGACCAGAGAATGGCTTCCCCCACCCTCCTTCTAACACTGCCGAGAGTCAATGCTACAATCGGGACGCAGAAGGAAAACGGATGAAATCCCTCTGGTGTTGGTGTTAATGCTATTTCCTCTCCCGTCCCACCAGCAGGCCCATCTTAACCCTTTGCCTCAGTTTTCCCACCCGGGTAATGGGTGTGTTGCAGGTATTGAGCAAATGAGTGAATTTTTACCAGATGATAAATGTTGTGGCTTCCTACAAGCCCCCTGTGGCAGACAATGCTGGATCTAGTCCCAACCCTCCTCTTCCAGAGAGATGAAAAACGTTAAGTACATTCCTTGCCCGCTTTATAGTAGGTATGGCCATGTGACAATGTCCTGGCTTGTGGGCATACGTGGAGGCCTGCTAGGAGACTCTGGGAAGGTTGTTATTTTCTTGATAAAGAGGCACGTGTCCAGGGTGCAATTCTTCTCTCACTTCTCTTCTAGCCTTGAAAGTGGATGTGATTCCTGGAGTTTGCAGCAACCATCTTGCAACCATGAGGAAAAATTTTTTGAAAATCACAGAGATGCCAGCCCCAGTGCTGCCAAACCACTAAATTACTATCAGCAAGCAACTGCTGCAGGCCTTCTTGCCATGTAAGGAAAATAAATTCTTTTCATTTTTTAAACGGGGCTTTCAATTTCCTGCAGACTAATGCATGACTGACTGATATGCTCTCAGCCCCCTGTGACTCTGAAGACACCTCAAAGCCAAAGAGCACAGATCTCTCCAGAAGCAGGCAGGAGACTGGAGGGCACCAGGGCCACCAGACGGTCACACACATGAGTGATGCCCATCGGTGCCCCCACAGCTAGGAGGGGGAGTTGCTGGGCTTTCTGCCTGCCAGGTTACCCCCAGTTTGGATGGGTCTATTCCCTCTTACAAATAAAGAACCAAGCTGGGCTCAGCGGCTCAGCCTGGAATCCCAGCACATTGGGAGGCCGAGGCGAGTGGAATGCCTGAGCCCGTGGGTTCAAGACTAGCCGGGGCAACTTGGTGAGACCTCGTCTCTACAATAAATCAAAAATTAGCTGGGCATGGTAGTATGCTCCTGTCATTCCGGCTACTTGGAAGGCTGAGGCAGAAGGATCGCTGGAGCCCAGCAGGTCGACGCTATGGTGGCCATGAGCTGCCACTATACTCCAGCCTAGGCAACGGAGTGAAACTCCAACTCAAAAAACAAAAAACAAAAAACAAAAAAACAAATAAAGAATCAAGGGCAGCTCACTCAAATGTTTTGGAGAAGAAGATCCTCCTTCACTAGCCCCCAAACTCATCTAGCAAGTCGGGAGACCCGCTTCCTGCTCCTGATTCTGCTCATCACTGTTGCACTTGGATGGGTCTTGACTCCTTCTGCCCTCAGTCCTCCTCGCTGGCAGGGGAACCGCTTCTGCCCCATCTCAGCAGGGGCGTTGAGGGTGACCAGGCTGTGCAGACAAGGGCCACGCTCTGGTTGGAACGGATGACCCCACCGAAATCAAGGTGCCATTCTGGTTTGCCACTTCCCTGTGGTTTTTGCCACTTGAAAATCTGGTCCAGCAGAGAAATCTGTGACATCTTGCTACTTTGAACTTAAGATTTAGACTTGCTTGACATTTTTCAAAAAGCGTCTTTAAAAAGATGAGTGCGAGCTTGTTGCTGCTGCTGCTGCTGTTCTGGGCTCCCAAACGAATAGGACCTGTCCCAGGATTAAGTTCTTCCTTCCGTCTGTTAGGAAGCTTGAGCCTGACAGTAGGCCTTGTGGCTCTGGAGACAGGAAGCCAGACCTCCAGCGCCAGGATGATTTGGAAACAGCCAGGAAAGTCACAGGAAGAGCAGAAGACCAAGGGCCAGGGAGTCTCTGTGCTTGTCCATGAGGGTACTGGGTGGGCTGGCGTTTCCCGCTCCTCAGTGTCCCCCAGTGTCACCATTCCAATCTAACCAGGCTGAGATCTGAAATGCCAAAAATAGCAACCCTGGGAACAAAGGGGCTTGTCACAGGAGTGCAAGGAGGACAGCAGGTGGCCCTCGATGGATAAGACACAGAAATAACAAGCTGCTCCCTGCTCAGCTAGGAAGGTGACTTGCCCTAAGCCACCAGGCGGGCAGATGGTAAACAGCCATGTTCTACCACCATTCCAGCCTCTGCCTCATCCATCAAGAAAGGGGAAAAGGGCCATTTGGAAGGCTGAGGTAGAAGGATCGCTGGAGCCCAGCAGGTCGACGCTGGGATGGCCATGAGTGTGCCACTGCATTCTAGCCTGGGCGACAGAGTGAAACTCCAGCTACTCCAAGAAGAAACACCTCTATCCCCAAACAAAACGAAATGAAGCCCTGGAGGCCCGAGGTCAGGGCGCTTGCTGGCCCTGCAGTCCGGTTCACGCCTGGCATTAGGACCTCTGAGTCCAGAGTCCACCTCCTGGCTGCAGAGCAAAGACCCACTCCTGTGGGCACCACCTGCCCCCCCACCCACACACGGAGGCAGAGGCCAATCCTGACCCAAGAAGGAGGGCAGCGGTTATGGAAAGTTCCTACCCGAGACCCTGAGTCTCAGCCTCACAGTCAGGCCCTGAGCCTGCATTTCCGCTCTGTCCCTGAGGGGCTTTGGTCAATGTGCTATGAAACAGGCCCTGGTATGTCTGGGTCAGCGCCCATCACCCAGGGCTGCCACCCTCCCAGAGCCAGAGCCCAGAAGAGTAGGGTACAGATGGAGTCAGGTGGCTAGGTTGGAACCCTGGCTCTGCCACCTACAAGCTGTGTGACATGGGCAAGTTTTACCCCTCTCTGAATGCCAGTTTCCCCACCAGTAAAATGGTGATAATGGTTATAGTGCAAGCAACACCCACCACTTCCTACTAGTATGAGCAGCTCACAGGCGCCTGACATGGCACCACATGCTGCAAGGGCTGGACAGACACCTACCATGCTTACAACAGCCACACAGCTTTCACAGGAGGTTCTGATACACACCAGGGTGCCGCTCCAGATGGTTTACCACAACCCAGATTCTCGCCATGATAGATTACAAGGTAGAACAGCCCAGGGGCTTCATGAGCCAGCGCTGGGCACGGCTTCCTCCATTCAAAGCCTGCCTCTGCCCCTTGCTGTGCAACCCCGGGGTCTGACACTGGGCCTCAGTTTCCCCCTCGATGATGTAGGGCTAATAATGATATCTCCTGTGGGAATGCTGCAAGGATTAAAGAATAAATACACATAATACACTTTTTTTTTTTAGGATACAGGGTCTCATTCTGTTTCCCAGTATTGTGGCACGATCATGGCTCACTTGACCTCCTGGGCTCAAGTGATCCTCTCACCTCAGCCTCCCAAGACTGCAGGCACAAGCCACCATGCCTGGCTAATTTTTAAATTTTTTTGTAGAGAAGAGGTCTTACTATGTTGCCCAGGCTGGCAATGCACTTTCAAGTGTATACCGCAACATATACATGTAAAAATTGTCTAATATTAATCATTATACATCAGTATAATCATCTGAGATTCTCAGGAAGCTACGATGCTTCCCCAAAAACACAGGCATTCCCTCAAAGCTTGTTCAGAATTTCTGGAGGGTCACATCTCCTTCCCTCACCCTGAGAAGCCCTGAACGGCCCTGCACACCTGTCCCCACCTGCACACAAGCAGACACACGCTCATTACTCCCAGTCCCACACCCTGTGGCTACAAGGCCTCTTCCCTGCCACCTTGTCCCCCCCAGGTTAGCCACAAGCCTCAGTGCTTGTCCGGTCTCCTCCCCCCAGCACATGCACTTTGCTGCCAGATCCCCTAAGCCTGGTTGGTCTTCCTGGATCAGCCTGGCAGCCTCTCGCCTTCTCCCAGGCCCCCAACACTGAGGCCGGAGATTTGCAGCCCAGGCCTGAGGTTATGAAACCCCACGGAAGATGCCTCACACATGGAGAGGTAAACTTTTCACCGAAGCTGAATCACGCCCAGATACTTTAATGGGCACCAGCGTGCTAAAGCCATCCATCTCCAGTTCAAGAGCCAAAATGGGTCCACGGTGTAAACTTCGCTTCCCACTTGTGTGTTGAGGCAAAATGAATCACTCAGGAGTCTTCTTTGTTCCACCATCGACAAGAAACAGTGTGCATGTCTGGGACGCAGCAGTCAGCCAGTGCATTAGTGATACCCCCGCCTGGCATCCTTGTGTGAAAAACATGTTACTGTTATCAGCACATGCCTTGGTCTGGTAGTTGCTGGTTGGCCCCAGCCAGGGGACAGTGTTACTGTTTCCATGGGAACAGTGGAGGAGATGGCTCTGTCTGGATCACAGTCCCGGCTCTAAGGAGTACCACGACCAGGGAAAAGGTAGTGCCCTGAGAGGAGCACCCAACTAGGAGTCAGAAAATCTGGGTTGTCGGCCTGACTCCTCCCCTCGAACTGTCATCTGCAAAATGGCCGTTGGAAGGATTCAGAGTCACAGAACCTGCATGGCATTCAATGCAGATGAAACACCCAGTAACGCTTACCAACCCCTTAGTAGAGTCCATATTTCTTGAACACCCTTTCCTAAGTAACAAATCCTGAATGGAGTTGAGTCCTTCCTCAGAGGAATCCACAGAAACAGAGAGAAGGGTTGGTCAAAGTGCTGCCCAGCCCACACTAGGACAATACCTTTGTGTATTTGTTCCCTTATAGGTGGGAAGTTTTCCAAGGCAGGGGTTAGCCCCCAGCTCCCAGCACAGCAACAGACCCAGAAAATATGGCATAAAGGAATGAAAGAAATGAGATATGCAGGTAGAAGCATGTCTGAGACTCTACAGCGGCATGCTAATTTGTTCACGCTATTAATTGTCCGAGAAGGCCAGATTTTCACTGAACTGGTGCTTGATCTTCAAGGCTGGGGCAGTGCCACCAGATCTTGTCTGCACTCTGAATTTACAGGCCCCAGCGGGTCTGCACATCCATGTCAACAATGGTGGCTAAAAAAATGCCAGTCAAGTATATTGGGAGCACCGAGACAGATCAGAACCTCAACACTCTCAAAGAGTTAGACTCCTCCACTGGTTACACCATCCACAGACATTGCACAGACCATCACAGCCACGGTTCTCCCGTGAATTCTCAGGTGGCTGGTGTAGATACACCCTCAGTCACTCCATCCCTGTCAGTCCATTTGGACAACAGAAGGAGAAACACTGTCTCCACTTTTCATGATGTCTTCAAAAGCCATAAGAGCACCTTAGTCCAGAATGACAGAGCCTTGCATCTGGCATTCCAGGCCACCCTCCCCAAGAGCTTGGCTGGTTCTAAACCCAGCATACAGGCTCCCGCGTGCTCTGTGACCCCTTCCCACATTCTCTAGGCCTCCTGAAGAGAGAAAGACAGGTTCTCCTAGAGATGAGAGCCAAGCTCTCTGTACAGACTATCAGAGGGGGGCCCTCCAACCCCAGCACCATCCTAACAAAGGGGTCCCTCTGGGTAAATGGGTACAAACTGACTAAGGACAAAATGTGTTGGAAAAACAGTGGTGTGGACAGGCAACTCTCTCGTTCCAGCCCTGTGTGCCCTGTGGGGACATCAGGATGGTCCTAAAAAACAAGCTCCAGTGCCGACCCCTCAGCAGAGCCTGCCTCGACCCCAGGGGCCATGGCGTCCCTTCTTCTGAATCCCCAGGGTACTTGAAGGCAGCACCTCCCATGGGGCACTGGCAGCTGTGACTCTGTGCCACAGGATATTGTCTCCCTCATTAAGGGTCTCTTACCACATAGGGCAGTTCTGCTGTAATGCTTGCTTTGAAAACATAAATTTGTCCCAACATGATTGATATATTAGAGAAGAGTTTGATCGTGATGCAAATTTTGTATTTTCTCACGTGATCTACCATCTGCAAGAAACAATGCAAGCACAGGAAGCTGCATCCAGGGGAACATGTCACCCAGGAACACACAAAACACACACACCTCCAGCATTATCACGAGCGGGTGAGTTGCCCACCTCCGGGGCTACGGCTTTCCGTCCCATTTCAGATGGCCCCCCTTCCCCCACTACACAAAACTCACCTTCTGATGCCCGCTTTCCCAAGTGGGTTCAAGGCAAAGAACCATATGCCTTGCGGTTTTAAGTACTTCTCAGCCATTTAACATGTGTGTAAAAACTACACCGCTGCTTTTGTTAGTTCTTATCTTCTTTCCTTTTGTGTTATTGAGGAGGTTTTTGTCTGTTGTACTCCTAACCCATTCTCCCCATAAGCACTGGGTTTCTGTTGTTTGATGTTGTATGCTGTGATTTCTAGGAACACATGTTGTATTATAGGACTAACTATAGAGTAAGTGAGCAAATGTAACATACATGTGTGGGAACAGCCAGAGTACAGCCATGCTAGCTATCACTATCATCATCATCATCATCATTGTCATCACCACCCCACGCTTCACAGAAGCAGAGACCACAGCATAGAGGCCCTGGGATAGTGCTCAGTGTCTTGAAATTGTTAACTGTTCAGTAAACGTCTGTTTAACTGACTGACAGGTCAACAGTCCCCCTTGGCATTTCTTTGCAAATTGCCTTCAAGGGCTTTCATTTGCATCACCAGTGACAAATCATTCATTCTCAGTAAGAAGACTCAGGAAGGAGATGTCCCGGTTATGTCCCGAAACAGGGGATGCTCTGGGCAGGACCCATCCCCCCTCTTCCGCCAGACCTCCTTGTCTCCACTGCCCCACCCTCCTACCTTCAGGAAGTCAAAGCGCTTGAGCATCTGGGCCACCTTCTCAGCATTCCTCCCCTCGTTGAGGAAATCCAGCTCCAAGGGCAAGTTCTTCTTGGCCTCATCCACCAGCCACATGAACTCGAACTCTGGGAAGAGCTGCTTCACGGCCAGGACAAGCACCTGAAACCCACCAGGTACCCCGTCAGCTGGCCCTCAGCAACCCCACGGAGGAGCACTTTCCCCCATCCTGCCCAGGTCTTCCCTGGAGTAAGGGTGGGTAAAGAACCTGCACTCTGGACCTGTCTCTGTGGTCTCCACCCTAGGACCCATCTCTGTGGTCCACACTGTGAGGGGCCCATCTCTGTGATCGGCCCATCTCTGTGATCTGAACCCTGGACCTGTCTCTGTGGTCTATACCCTAGGACCCATCTCTGTGGTCTGCACCCTGGGACGCATCTCTGAGGTCTGTACCCTAGGACCCATCTCTGTGGTCTGCACCCTTGGACCCATCTCTGCGGTCTGCACCCTGGACCTGTCTCTGTGGTCTATACCCTAGGACCCATCTCTGCGGTCTGCACCCTAGGACGCATCTCTGCAGTCTATACCCTAGGACCCATCTCTGTGGTCTGCACCCTGGGACCCATCTCTATGATCTGTACCCTGGACCTGTCTCTGTGGTCTACACCCTGGGGGACCCATCTCTATGGGCTACACCTGGAGGCCCATCTGTGTGGTACATCCTGGAGGAGCTGACCTCTGTGATCTGCAACCTGGACCCATCTCTGTGGTCTGCACCCTGGGACCCACCTCTGTGGTCTGCACCCTGGGCCCATCTCTGCGGTCTACACCCTCAGCCTGTCTCTGTGGTCTATACCCTGGGCCCGTCTCTATGGTTTATACCCTGGAACCACCTCTGTGGTCTGTGCCCTGGGGGGCCCATGTCTGCAGTCTACACTCTGGGCCAATGTCTGTGGTCTGCACCCTGGGCAGGTCAAAGTCCAAGATGATGACAGCCCAAAGCTGCAGCAGTAACCACAACTACTCTTTGCTGAGGGCTCTCCACGCAGCCGGCACTGGGCTAAGCACTTCACCCGCTACCCTCATTCAATTCTCACAACAACTCTGGGAGATACACAGGTACACAGCCTATCATCCCACTGTATGGATGAGCAAGTTGAGGTTCTGAGAGGTTACAGGGCTTTCCCAAATCGCCCAGCAGGGGAAGCCCACAGTCAGAATTCCACAAGGGTCGACCCAACTCCAAAGCCCTGCTCTGAAGCACTTTGCTCGGCTGATGCTGTTGCTGCCCCAAAATCTGTTCCACATGGTACTGTTTACAAAGTGCTGAGAGGGTGCTTCAACTGTCACTGTCGCTTTTTGGTTTTTTAATTTTTTTTAAATAGAGATGGGGGTCTTGCTATGTTGCCCAGGCTGGTCTTAAACTCAAAACCAGGGTTCAAGCAATCCTCCCACCTTGGGTTCCCAAATTGCTGAGATCACAAGTGTGAGCCACCATGCCTGGCCATTTTTTTTTTAACTTCTTAAGCTGACTGGTTGGTACTAGAGCACTCATAATATTATTTTTCTATACTTTC
This sequence comes from Carlito syrichta, assembly GCF_000164805.1. Lineage (NCBI taxonomy): Eukaryota > Metazoa > Chordata > Mammalia > Primates > Tarsiidae > Carlito > Carlito syrichta. The sequence continues at coordinate 145,237 of NW_007250845.1, forward strand.
TGTATTTCTAAAATATTTCATGATAAAAAATTAAACTGGAATAAGAAAACAAATCTGGACAAAACACAAGGAGGAAGAGATAAAGAACTTGACCACTTGGATGAAAAGTTCAGATTTTTTTGCAGTTTGGCTCACTGTGAATTCTTGAGTGATGACCTGATGGAAGGGGACTAGAGAGTCCTTACCCGGCATTCAGGTGTCAGCTGAATGATGCAAAATTAAACAAGAGCCCACAATCTGTGCAGAGCACAACACGGCCTTCTGAGGCTGCCCCACCACAGGGCCCCGGATTTGAGACAGCTGTGCAAGTTCTCAGATGATAGCACTGCAGTGGGTGAACAAGAATGACACCAGGGACAGAGGAGATGTACAGAATCCCAAGAGGGACACAGAACGCCCTGGCTCTCTCAGAAGCTCTCCTATTGGCCTTCCAAGCCAGGCCTGGGGAGAACACTGCCTGATGGTCTCAGTCTTCACCCAGGCGACAGTCAGACGGCAATGAGCAAGAACTAAAAAGCCATGCACCCTTGGTATCAATCCCTTCCATTCTTCCTTCAAGGACCTATGGAGCACTAGCTACAAGCCCTTGTCTTGATATCATGCCCAACACTGTGTTAGGCACGTGTGAGACAAAGAAAATAAATCTAACACCAGACTATTAACTCAAGGCATTTGCAGCTTTGATTTTAAACCCTATGTCCTGGGCAATGTACCTGATGCCATTCTAAAAGAATCATCACACAGGGTTTTCATACTCAATTTCTACCAAAACCCTTAATTATATTAGGCTGCAGTTTAATTTCTTTTCGGCATTGTCTGCTCTTTCATGGACTAGACCTGTGACCTTATGATAATCCACTTAGTTTACATTTTGCTTCGGTTTCTGTTGTGCGGAACTAGAAGGGTGAGATGGCAAGGGAGAGGCCATGGACCGCACGCAGTGGACCCAGGCGCCCAGGCACAGCAGCCTCGGGACATAGTGTCTCATCACGGTGCCCTCAGATGGCCCTGGCAGCCACCAAAGTGGAGGCAGAGCCCGTATACGGGAAACAGAAGCGATTCACCCTGGCTGGGGCTGAGGCCATGCACGCCACCTAAGTCACCTGAATTCCACACTCTGGGTTCTGAGTTCAGGTAAGAAAAGCTCTGTAGCATTTTGCTGTAGTCTAGGTTCCACACAGGAAGGGCAAGAAAAGGGGCCACAATGACGTTCCCTCATTTATTCACTCAGTATTTACTGATCACCCTCCAGACAATTACCCTAAGCCAGACACCAGTGTATGTGGGAAGCTACCTGTAGCCTAGGGAGGTCTATACCCAGGGGGGTAAAGCTTCTGGCCAACCATTCCTCATCATATACTGCACGGTCATTGTTATTTGTGAAGTTTTAAATTATTATTAATAACCAAACAGCACTGAAAGGTCTTTTAAAGATTTTTCTGTTACTAATCAATTACATAATTAGTCAGTATTAATACTATTGGTTATTATGAACACCTGATGTCATTAATCATAAAAGCAGTCATAGGTTTTATTGATGAATATTAATTGCTAATAACTAATTAGTAAACTAATTCATAACCCAAAAAACTTTTACAGTGTTCAAAAAACTGGTTTCTAGAGCATTCTATGGGTTGTGGGTCACTCCCTTGGTTACTGTAAACTAAGGAGTTTTTTTAAAATGAAAGGCAGTGGTTCTTAGATACATGAGAGGTCACCATCCCCTTTATGGGAGGTCACCAGTTTGAAGGCCTGATGCCAGCCATGAAGCCCAGAAAATGTATATATTCACAAAATTTTGCAGTAACCCAAGGGTTATCCAGTCCTTGAAACTCACTGGGTGAGGAGGGAGCCAGGTCAAGAGTCTATCTGCTCCAAGTGGTTTGGTCTGCTGCCATTTTAGGCTTCTCTTGGCTGAAGAGAGTAAAACAAAGCTCCCCAGTCTTCCCTTCTGGCTTCATTCCATTCCCTTCATAAATGAATCCACTTAGTTCACCTTAAGTAGATTCATTTCAATTTTTCTTTTTGACAACAGATGCAATCCACTAAAATAAAACAGGTGCTATTATCAATTTGACTTTTTGATTTTTCTCCCAAAATGTACCCTCTCCATAAAATTCTTCCAACCGCCAGTGTTTCCACCAGTGCCTGCCACATACTCAACACTCAACAGATGTTTACTGAACACTCATATGAATGAACAAGTGAGTAAATGAATGAACAAATAAATACCTCAAGAGTCTGTTTTCTCCTCTGAGATCATTATATATTCACATTTGTGTTCTCCAAAGGGACTGAGCTTTTCTGAGTTTGGGGTAGGAAAAACAATAACCTCTGAATTTTTGGAAACCATCATTTCAGAATGCCTGAGAACTCTGTTTGATCTGGAACCTTATGAATCGATCAAAGTATATGAAAAAGTTAACAAAAAAAAGAAAAAAAAATAACACTTCCTTCAAGGTAAAATAATAAAACTGTTTTCCTATAGGGTCATTGGCTCACAGAAGGAAAAATCAACTGTGGGCCACGCAGAAATATCATGGGAAAAAACAGAAGTTTGAAAACAAGTGACTGTTATTTATAATAGTGGAAAAAAAAGGGGGGATTCTCAGGGTTTAATCATGAGTTAATACCTTCTACATGTCAGGCACTGTGCTTTGAGCACTTTCACACACAAACTCTCATCTGATCTCCTTCTTGCGGGAAACGGGTTCCAGGAGGCCAAAGTCACACGGTCTGTAACTGTCAAGGCATGATCAGGACCCATTTTTTCCTTGTTCTTTCTTGTTATAGCTCTGCTGCAGGCAATACAACACAGGGCCACATAATAGGAAGCCTGAGCTAAGGCAAAGAAAGAGAGCTTTGCAAACTGCAAAATGCAACTGAAATCTGAGTTACTGTTATCAAGCTATTATATAGTATAAAAGAACGTTCTATGGAAAAACAGCACACTCAATGGAACACCTCTACCGATCCCAACTGGTAAAAATGAATGTTTGACAAGGATCAAAAATCAATTCAGAGGTATGTAAACGGCTTGCCATTCACAGGGTTTATCTTTGTTCTAATAAGTTATTAAAGTACACACTTTTTAGAAAACAGAATTGCAGGGTAAAGAGAAGTTTCCATAGGATGGTCTACGTCTCCGAATATATTTTAATATATATTTTAAAAATTAAAATCGCAGTGGGATTCTGTGCCAACCTAAACACTACATAGCCACCCACAGTTAGAGTAACACAGTTAGTAAAGAAACAAGATGACAGACAGCATGTGCTAAAGATGCTTCGGAGTCAAAAGCATGACTGGCACAGGTCTTTATTTTTAGAGACCCTTGGGATGGGCCAGGTGACATCAAGGTGAATCCGGTCCTGGTGCTCAGGCCAGACAACCCCGCCCCAAGACAGCAGAGCCTTGGGGCCTGGTGGTGCCTGGAGAGTACAGGACTCGGCCACGAGTTGAATTCCTCGGCTGACAGAGCACATGGGTGTTCCTCACCAATTCAGAAGCTTGAGAGACAACTGGGAGTGACGTGGGATGGCTGGTACCAGGGAACTCTGGTCTCAGCTCACAGATGGCTCAGTCCTCTCCTGCCCTCAGGCAGCAAGAATGACAATGAGGTACAGCCTGCCAGGCTCCCCACTGCTGTGGGCAGGAAGGAACTGCTGCAGAGCCAGCTGCCAGCAGACAGGGGACTCTGCCTCGTCAGTTCACCCCTCCTGCTGAATCACTGTTCCGATCTCTGGGCCCAATTAGTCTGGCTCTGGACAGCCACTCAAATCAATAAGAGCCACTGGCCGCGCATCTAGAAGTAGAGCTGCCCCAACTATTAAAGGGACAACATCAGGTGATAATGACAAAGCTGAAAACATCCTCGGCTGTGCCTTTCTCTTTTGTGCAAAGTCATCGACCATCAGATTCATCAAACGCCATTTACTGAGAATTGGCCTCTGCCCCTCGCCATTCTTCAGTGGACCCTCCCAGGGGCCTGTCCCCCTTCCCCAAGAGGGGTGCCAGTTCACAAGAGACACAAAACATGAGGGTGGCACATGCTGTTGGTGCCAACCTACAACCATCTCCCCAACCTCCTGGCTAACAGAACTGCAATTCTGTGCATCCTCCATGTCCCTCACGGAAAGTGGGCCTGAGAAGGTCAAGACTGGCCCAAGTCAGTCAAGCTGTTCTCACTTCTCCTCCAAGACAAATTCAGGCATGGGCATTACTTCTGGCCAATACGAAATGAAGGGAATTCCATTAGGGAATCCCTTTCTGATAAACCTGGCAGAAAAAAACAGGCCCTCTTTGGCATCTGGAAATCTCCTACTTGTAATACCAGGAACTGCTGCAGCTGTTTTGGGCCCATCAGGGAAGCCAGCTTAAAAGGTCGAGGCTCGAGCTCAGGAAATCAAGGCACAAACTTAGGAGGTGGAGGTGTGAGCTTTGGAGAACAAGGCACTCACTTAGCGGGACAAGCCAGGAAGCCAGGACAAGCCAGAGTGAAAGAAGGAAAGGACCTAGGTCCTTATGAGTCACAAGGAGGTACTGGACTAGCCGCCTTGGAACAGCTGGCCCAACTTCCAGGCGTTTTCACATGTGAGCTAATAAATATGGAGTATTATTAGCTATACCATTTTCAGGTGGATTCTCTAATTCTTAGTGCCAAAGCATCCTAACTGACACAACCACGAGTTACCACCTCCTCACTCTCAAAAGTCTCACCCCTACAGAATGCTATCCCCCTCTGTCATTACTGCAAATATATGTTTGGATTTACACGCCCACCTCTTAAAATGCAAATATGCAGAAGTTAAACCTATCAGCCACTCTCTCGTTAGTGTGAATTGCTTTAATCAGATTGCCTTCCTCTCTAGACCAGGCTGTGATCCATCACAGGGCTGGGGGAAGAACGGTGGAATGAGGCACACATGGACACACAACATCTGGGACAGACATGAAAGGAGGTGCAGCTTTTTCTGGAGAAAAGCGGCCTCACCCCGTCCCTAAGTTTCTGGTGGCTAAAGAAGCCCTAATGCCCCCCTAGGAACCACACTCCTCCAGCCAGGAATGCCTGAGCACCTTCTTGGGGTTGTCATTCCTAAAACCAAGGCACCATTTAAGCCTGGACTTATAAAAAAAATTTATTCATCTCACATATCAGACAAAACAAGTTTCCCAATGGGCTCTTCTTGGAATTACAGCAGAGAAGGACCTAGGTGGGACTCTTCTCACCAGAGACCAAGTCCCCTGAGAAGGCAGCACTATTGCTGCTGTGGCTAACGTGGAGGGTCCGGGTGGCCACGCGTGCGGATCTCAAGTGTGCCTTGGGACTGGCCCAGCGCAGCCTCAGCCACGGCCAAGGAGCCTCTCTGCACCAGGCACACAGCCTGCCAGCTGCTTCCCAAGAACAGTGTTGGATGCTTAGCTCGGGGAGGAAGATGCCAAGTCGTTATGACTGCGATTATTGCCATGACCTTACAGCAGCCATCACCTAGGAAGCCAGCGAGGCTCTGAGCAGAAAAATGGCAGCTGTCCTCCCAGCCCAAGTGGGCTCTGATGGCCATTCAGAGGCAAGGTCCTGCTGACTCTGGAGTGGCTGCTGGGATCAGGAAACCCAGGGGTCCTCCAAGGCTTCTGGCTCTCTCCAAGCCATAGCTGTTCCACAGCCACCAACAGGTGCTCCAGAAAAGATGAGTTTCCAGGTGGATGGCCAGGGTCTCTCAGCAAGCCCTCCCTTGCCTGGGCCTGCTCTCCTTCCACTGCACAGCGCAGCTATTCCAAACCCTCACCCCCTCTCCAGCCTCCCATGCCACCTTTTTCCCCCTCATTCTCAGCAGATGGTCTCGCCTCCCACTTTAGAGAAAAAATAGAGGCTATCGGGCTACTCCACACGGGCTGTCACTCCACTCCCCCTCGCCCCTCTGCCCCCACACTCATCTGTCCCAGCCTCACCACGGTCCTCTGGGCTCAAAACAAAGGCTGACCAGAGGCTCATGCTTCCCCCTGAGGTCCAGGGGCCCAATCGCTTGGGTCTCCTTATGGACTGGATCTAGCGATTACCTCTCTCTGCTGAATCCCCGCCCCCCCATCAGCTCCCAGCCTGCTTAAGCACCTGCAGCACCTCAACCTATGCTCTGCTCTAACCATTACCCTAACCCTCCCCAGCCTTCCACAGCTAAACCTTTTAAAAGAGTATTTTTTGCATGAGGGGTCTCTGCTTCCTTGGGTCTCAATTTTCTTCCACCCCCTCGGGCCGTGTAGCTGTTCTTCCTAACTACCCTAAGTCACCGAATCCAAAGTGCCCTTCCCCAGGGCTTTTCCGATTTGATTGAGTAATTCCAGCAGATGACATTTTCCAAAATGGCTACAACCAATCCCATTCTACCATGCTTCTAGAACCTTGCCACGCTCCCATTCAGAGGTAGAGTCTATTTTCCCTGAACTGAACTAAGGGGCCTCTGTGACTGCTTTATCCGAGAAAGTCAGGAAGAAGTCGTCCTATGTGACTTCCAAGGTTGGGTCATAAATGGTGATGGACTTTGAGCCTTACTCTCTCAGGACACTTGCTCTTAGAACTCAGCTGCCAGGCTGTGAAGAAGCCCCAACGACCGTGTGGAGGCTGACGAGGAGAGGCTCGAAGTCCCTGGCCCACAGCCTCAGTCGAGCTCCAGCATGGGAATGAGCCACCTTGGACACGGCTCCTCCAGCCCCAGCCAAGCTTACCCTCCTTGCACGGAACAGATGAGTTTCTCTGCCAAGCCAAACTGCGGATTCACAAGCAAAACACAGGACAGGGGTTGTAAGCCACTAAGTTCTGAGGAGACTCCTGATGCAGCACTAGAGAGCGGAGTGAGGCTCGAAGGCTCTTCCCTGGAGGTCGCAGCACGGCTCCGCCCCGCTCTCCCCAGCTCTCCCACCACACCCTCCTGGTCCCGTCCTCACTTCTCGAGGCTCACTCCCCACACCACGAGGCTTCTCATAGTGTCTTACCTGCTCTCTCTCCTATTTCTTTAACTTTACAGACCTTCTCTGAGTGGTCTCAGCTACTCCCTCAGATTCAACTATCACAAGACCCTTTGCCCGACTTCAGCTGACAGGGAGACGCCTGTCCAAAACTACCACATCGCTCTACCGCCCATGTCACTTTGCTCTCAGACCCACCCAACCGCCTCACTCTCTTAAGAACCCACATTTCCTCACCTCCTTGCCAACGCACTTCCAGCAAGGCTTGGCACGACCCAGGGGCAACACTGATGGAATACAGGGGACAGGAGATGAAAACACTTTGCCTCCAACAGCATCTGGGGCTCCAGCTCCCAGGTGACTGGCCCTGTGTCTGTGATCCGGCTCCCAAGAGCCCAGCTTCCCCCAGATGGTCCAGCTCCCGGACCCTCGAGACTAGCAGTGGTTTCCTGCTGTGTGTGATGGCCTCACCATGCCAGTCAGCTTCTCAGCAATGCCATCCCTTATAAACTCCATTTTCTGTTTCAATTCCCTCTGTTTGAAATACCGAGAGAAATCTCTTTATTCCCTGACTAAATCTTGACTGATACACTGTAGTCCCTCCTCATCTGTGGTTTTGCTTTCCAAGGTTTCAGTGACCTGTGGTCAACTGCAGCCAGGAAATAGGTGAGCACAATACAATAAGGTATTGAGTGGGGGGGTCAGGGAGAGGGAGAGAGAGAGAACATTCACAAAACTTTTATTATAGTGTACTGTTATGATCTACTATTTATTTTATTAATTTAACTACTTTATTATTAGTTACTGTCATTAATTTCTTCCTGTGCCCAATTTGCAAATTAGACTTTCTCACAGATATGTATGTATGTAAGATTTGGTATTGTCCATGGGTTCAGGCATCCTCTGGAGGGTCTTGGAATGTATGGATGCTTCCGTCTCCCCCTTCCTACCAGCCCTTGTCCCTCCCCGCCACGTGAAGCAGGCCTCAGAGTCCTGATGATCCTGCCCCTTGGGCCCACCCACCTCCTCTGCCCCCATGACACTGCCGGGTTTCAGATCATTGTTTCTCCCTCAGACCCATGCAGCGGCCCCTCAATCTGTCTCTTGGCTACAGTCTTTCGGCCTCTGATACATTCTCCAGACTGCCAGCAGATTTTTATTTCTAATGCACATCTGATCACGACAGTCCCCTGATTAAAATTCTTAAGTGGTTCCCCACTGACTGCAGGAGAAAATCAGATGTGCTCAGATCCACAAATATGAATTGCATGTTGACTATGCAGACCATTCTAGGCCTCAGCCTGGAACACAGGGCCTCTGTATTCTGTCCTGCCTCCCTTCCCAGCCGCACGGCCAGCCACTCCCAGCTACACCTGTGAACCAGATGAAGTTCTCTGAGCAGACCTGTAGAACTCAGGCCTTTGCCCATGCTGGGCTGTCCTCCCCATGCCCAGTTATCCCGTGGGCTCTCAAGGGTCACCTCCTCAGGAAAGCCCCCTTGACTCCCCATCTATCCAGGCATCATGCTGCACGGCACGTGCCAACACCCCTTTGACAGAGCTCATGTCCCCACACTGTGGCTGTGTCACACCTGTCTCCTCTGCTAAGTGGAGAGTCCCCAGGATGAAGATGGAGGTCACACACTCTCGGGTCCCCAGCCCCCACCTAGTACACGGTCTCTCAATGCGTGTGTTAAGTTTGGTGAAAGTGAATTGAGCTGAGTACAGCGGCTCACACCTGTAACCCGAGCACTTTGGGAGATAGCGGCAAGAGGATCACTTGAGGTTAGGAGTTCAAGACCAGTCTGGGCAACACAGCAAGACGTCGCCTCTACCAATAAGAAGAATTTAGCTGGGCATGGTGGCACATGCCTGTAGTCCCAGCTACTCAGGCTGAGGCAGAAGGATCGCCTGAGCCCAGGAGGTCAAGGCTGCAGTGAGCTATGATCGTGCCACTGCACTCCGGCCTGGGTGACAGAGTGAGACTCCAACTCCAAACAAATAAATAAATAACAAACTGGGTTGAAAGAATAAACTAAGAGCTCAGAGTAGGAAACGAACAAAGGGAGGGGTAAGGGAGAAGATGGGGAGGGAAAGGCTGGCCGGCTAAGCGGCTTGCTGAACTCCCCGTGAGGGCGCTGGCTACTGCCCCACTTGGTGGCCGGCTCACCCTCTTCCTCCTTTGCTCTGAGTGTGGAGCTAGAAAATTCCACCAGGGCCTTTCCCAGGGCTATTTCCAGGCAACTAAGTTTGTTCATTCAAAACAAATATCAGAGAAGCAAACCTGGAATCTGCATATGTATTTCTATGTGATCTGAATGACTTATCTGTATCCCTGTTGACCACATGCTCCTTTTCGTTATAATTAAACAAATTAAGATGTAACTTTTTCTACCACCAAGGACCCTTTGGTTTATCTCATTTCTAGAACACCCTCCCTGAGGGTCCCTTGGCCCTGGTAGCTGCTCAGCATGTACTGAGACCCTCACTGGCAAATCAAGTGACCAACCCCAGTCCACCACAGGGTCCTGTGGTAAGAGAGTTGTCGTGACACCTCCTCTGTCATGGTCCCAGCTCTCCCTTCCCACTCTGCTGCTCAAAGGGCACCCTCCACCCAGCAGCCCGAGCCAGTTCCACTGAGGCCGCTGGATCCCAGGGACACACAGATGGAAGATGGAGGAAGAAGAAAGGGAGGGCTCTCACCTCCATCAGGAGAATGTCCTTCGAGCTCTGAGCCTGCACCTTTGGGTGCTGGACCTTCACAGCCACCGTGCGCCCATCACGCAGCACTGCCTTGTGGACCTGGGCCAGGGAGGCTGCTCCCAGAGGAGTGTCATCGAAGCTCATGAACAAATCATGGATCTGTTGGGAGTGGAGAGAGGACAGAGCCACTGAGAGGATGACACATCCAGGGAGGGGGCCAGGAGGATGGCCAGAATCAGGCTGCCTGGTGCCCCCAGGACAGATTTTCTGCCACACCAGCTGTGTGCCAACCCAGGGCTGTTGCCTGGGTCCTTTGCTGCCATGGAGACTCATACTAGACATAGGGAGAAGCGGGGACAGAAGACACACATGGAGGATGTGCCCTCATCCATGTGGGTGGGGTCCTGAGCACCTCCAGAGGCCAAGGAGCACTGTCTGCAATGTTCAGAACTGTGCTGCAGCCGCCACTGAAGTGTCCACCATCATGCCTCCTGGACCACATACGAACAAGCCAATGTCAATAGAACGTGGCCCAGGGCGGCCCAAGACAGGGCACAGATGGAAGACGGCTCAATTCCACCATTCAGGAGAGCTCAAGGAATCCAGGCACCCTAATAGTAAAACCGGCACCCTGATAGTGAGCATGGTACCCCATAGATAGTTCCTCAACCCTTGTCTCCTCCCTCCCCTCCTCCCTCTTTAGAAGTCTCCATATCCGTTGTCCCCATCCTTATGCCTTATGCCGTTGTCCCCATCCTTATACCCAGTGTTGAGTTTCCACTTGTAAGTACAAACATGCAGTATTCAGTTTTCTGTTTCTGTGTTAATTCGCTTAGAATAATGGCCTCCAGCTGCATCTATGTTGCTGCAAAGGAAATGACTTGTTTCTTTTACATGGCTGCATAAAGGCCTTTTTCAAGACTGGCCAAGGCTGAAATCCTAGTCCTCTCCATTTCTTTAGGCCCCTGTGCATTCTCATAATTCTGGCAAGTTCAGACCTCTACATGCATACACATACACACGCATGCATGCACGTACAAACGCATACAGAAGTCATCAGGCACATGCCACCCCTCCCGGCCCACCCCCAGGCGCTTGTGCTTTGAGGCCCCTTCAGTCTGTGTCCCCTTCCTCCCTCTGTCCCTACACCGTCAGCGGTCATTCTGCCCTGCCTCTTGGACCGCAGAAGTCACAGAAGCCACAGCCACATCCCATCCCATCTGCCAGGCCGCACCACGCCTTTGCTAATCTTGTCTCAGAAATCACTCCCTTCAGCCCCACCGTTGCTTTTGCAGCTGTCACTAGACTCCACCCCATCTTGCAGCATCCTGCAGAGGCCAAAGGCCTTCTCCACCAGAGGCGGGCCTGGGATGGGCTCCTCATGAGAGATGGGCCTGGGATGGGCTTCCCTGGCCCCCTTCTTCCTTGCGGCGTTTTCATTTGTGTCCCTTCCAGTACTTAGGTCTCCTGCTCCCCCAAAACGCTCTCATCTGCTCCCCTCCCTTGTGAGTTCTGGACTCCCTGACGGCAAGAGTCTTCCCTCGTCACCCACCCCAATCACCCTGGGTCTCTCGGCACAAGAACCTTTTATCACAGACCTGGGCTTGGGATGGGAGAACACCAGGACCGCCACACTATAAACCCCATTAGAACATCAGCCCAAGTGGGTTGGGATTCTTGTCTGCTCTGTCTGCTGTGGAATTCCCGGCACCAAGAACAGGCTGGAACTAGTCACCACCAAACAATTATCTGCCGAATGCCTAAATCCAATCTTCTCTTGTTGCAGAAGAACTGAGTCAGCTCTTCCTTCCCTTTGAAATGGCTTAGACTTTCCTGTTCGCACATTTCTACCAGTCCGAAGACCTCAAGTGTATCACTTTCCAAAACAATCAAAGCACGTGTCACACGTGGGACTTACCTAGGCGGACTCCACCTGTTATTCCAAGGTGAGTGACTCCCTGGCCTGAATGCAGAACCTTGAATACCCCTGGCCACATGACTGGTTCAGAGACAGACACGTAAATCCACTGATCCAACAGACTCACTCATTTTACTTTTGTTTGAACTACAGGAGAGAAGACTTCTGTCTGTTAAACATAAAAATAGAAGTCTGGAGTGGAGTTGCTGAGGGAAAGAAGAAAGTAGAGCCAAGCAACAGAGGGAGTGAATCCAGGTCACAGTATTTGAGCCTCTTGATCTAGCCATGCCTGAATGCCTATCTTTTGAAAATGAATAACCTTTTTCATTTAAGTCAGTTTAAGTTTTCTCTCCCACATAACTGAAGGGGTTCTGACTGATACAGTGTGCATTCAGGCCCCAGCTGGGATGAATGAAATACACACAAACCTGGTGCCCGGCAGCCCAAGAGACTCTAAGTGGAAGTTCCATCCCCTCTCCACCCTCTTGCTGGACTGGGATCCAGGAATGGAAGGGAAGGCAGAGCTTCAGCAGCACTCTCGGCCATGACATAGTGAGATCAGTACCAAGTCCCTCTGGAACCCTCCGGAAGTTCCTGAAGGAGCACCGAGGAGAGGGTTTCCCAGAGCTGTGAACTCAGACCCTTACCTCCCAGGCAGATGGAATGGACACTCTCCTGGCTGCAGAGGGACTCAGGGGTCACCTGCCCTCAATCCCTGCCCTGAGCCTCGGTCTGGCTCCGGGGAACATCTGCGTACTCTCTGAGAAGGACAGCCAGTCTTCAAACCAGTGTCATTGCAGGGGCACTGCAGAGTCACTGCAACTGAAGAGTGGCACGGCCGCGCTAGGGCTATGTGGCAAGAACAGCTGCCAAGAACAGCCCCCAGCGAGGCGAAGGAGGAAAAGGGCTGAGGCCAGCAGATCCTCATCTCCAGGGTGGAGGAAGCCTGGTCCGCCACAACCCCGGGGGACAGGGAGAGAGCCTCCCACGATCCCTACCCCCACCAGGGCCCCAAGACACCACCCAAGCCCAGCAGCCAACCCAGTGAAGCCCAGCCGTGAGGACTTGCCCCCAGTCCCGATTCTACCAGCAGAAGCAAAGAAAAGCACTGGAAAAGAGGATGCCTGCTCACAGTTTTGGACCATCCAGCAGATGCCCCACCCCTCCACCACCCTGTTGCCCTTGCAGCCAGCCCCCCGCCATCAGGAAGCAAGTCACACGCCCACACCCTCCGGTGCTCAGGCAAGTGCATGCACACGCACGTGCGCGCACACATACGCGCACACATACACATACACACACACACACACAAAATAACTGATTGCTAGTGGATGCTCCTCGCTGCCTTATAAAAAAGGTAATTAAAGATTGGTGCTGTAGCTTGTAATTAAATGTGAATAAAGTATCTCTAAATGGAACCTTGATTCAAAGTGTTCCATGGAAGTCCTTTATGCTGATAGATGGGAAGGCAAAACAGACCCTTTCCTGAAAGCAGAATTAGACCCCCCATGCAGCTGAAACAAACGCCACCCCCCTCCAATCAGGCCTCGTCCCAGCCCGTTCACAGACCGCCGTCCCCAGAAAGACTGCAGCTCTTGCGGCAATTAGGTTCAAGCCAGGTCCTCAGCTGCCTGCAGTCACTCGCAGAAATTCGTCTCCCTTCTACAGCTTTCTTTCCCGTTCCTTTTTCCTCTCTGCGTCTGGCGGCAAAATCAATTAAGTAAAACAACTGCATTTTAATATGACTAGTTATGTGCTTTTTAATTACTGTCGGCCCATGATTCAAATATATCGATGTCCCTGTCTGGAAAAGGAAAAATAATCAGGAAAAAAGTTTCTCTAGCTTTGTGTGGCTTGGTTTCTGTGTATGCGTGTGTGTACATGCACACATGTGTGTGTTTGGGGGTGTCTTTTTACAAGCAGAAAAGCATCAGAGGGGTAAGAAGAAATGTGTCACCCCTTGGGGCTTGGCAAACTGGGACAGTTAAGTCTTCAGCAGTCTGGCTCCAGCTAGGGTCTGGGATTCAGCTAGAGATCAAGTGACATCACACCCAAGTCAAAGGGCAGAGTGAAAGATTCTCCAGAAAGTTGGCCACAGGTTCCCACGAAGCCAGGTCATGGGGCAGTATTTCCAAAGCACCACACTCAGCAGGTTTCATTAGGCCCAAAGTAAGGTGACAGGAAGTCAGAATATTCTGGAGAAGTCACAAATCTGGGGAGATTTGGTTGGAGTACCTTAGTCACTTTCCCAGAGGCTGCCGCTCAACCAGCCCCCAGCCCCTCATGGCGGCTGGCTCACCAATCATGGGTGGGAGATGGCCTGAATTTTTCTAAGATGACCCATCTTCAAATATTCCAGCCCGTCGTCTCCTTACTCGATCACATCAGGCCAGCTTCAGGTTCAGAAACTACATCGCCGTATCAGTGATGCATCTCACAGGCCCCACGCTGCCTGGCTATGAATGCAGATGGGAGCCTGTCTCAAAACAGGCAAGTCCAGCCCAGATGCCAAGGCCCGGCCACTCCCACGCAGGAGCTGGGGAGACTGCCCAGGGCACCTGAGCCAGAACCAGTGCAGGGCAGGTTACCATGGCATCGGGAGCAAACAACATCTGGCTCTCACAGCCTCGAGATGGCCCACCCCACACTTGGCTGGGTGCCAGCTGCCATCCTCTGGAGTCTGGCGGGGAGAGAGACAAGTCTGTGCACTGACAGACGTGGCTGGAGTGGGCTCCCCCACCCTTCCCCAGCCTAAGGCAGACACGACAGCTCTAGCCAACAAGGACTCTGCAGAGCTCTGATATCTGCCACCAGCTGAAAACCCACCACCACTTCTCAGATGCCTCTGCTTGGACCCATGCCCCCGCCCTGCACCACTTCCCAGGAATCTGCCCCAGATACCCCAACATCTTGCAGAGGCCTACCTGCTGACGCCCGTCTTGCTGCAATTCCTGTCCTTTCCCCCCAAATATGTCTGACCCGGGTTAGGAAGGGCATTCCTGTACCTTCCATGGTGACCTGAGGATGACAGCAAATAAGTAGCACCATGCCCACTCGCTTCCCTAGTAGGGGATTGCAAATATGTTCCCAGGTTGGGTACGGGTGGTGGCTCAAACCTGCAATTCCAACACTTGGAGAAGCAAAGCAGGAGGACCACTTAGGGCTAGGCATTCAAGACTACCTGGACAACATAGCGAGATGCCATCTCTACAAAACAAAATAAAATATACTCACAAATTTTTAAATGCTTCTTTCTCCTTTGAGAGCTGGAACCTATTCCCCTAGCGAGTGTGAGTGGAATTAATGACCCACTCCCACAAAAGACATGTGGAAGAAGTGACAGTATATGACTTCCATGACTCAGTCATAAAAGGCCCTGACGTGGCCCTCACTCTCCCTTGGACTGCTTGCTCTGGGGAAGGCCTCAGAACTGCCATGTCACGAGGACACCCAAAGCAGCCTACAGAGGCATGCACACGGCAAGGACCTGGGACTTCCTGGCAAGGGTGAGGCGTCTCAGAGCAACCCTCCCACCCCAGGGAGGCCTGAATCTGACCACAGCCCTGGCCGACATCTTGCCTGCTCCTCATGAGACTCTCAGCCAGACCACCCAATAAGCCACTCCCAGATCCCTGAACCACAGAGACTGCAAGACAACAGACTGTCGTTTAAGCCACTAAATTTCTGAATTTTTTGGGGGAGGGAGGCTGTCTGTCATGTGGCAATAGCCAACTAATGCATCCAAGCACACCCAAGCCAGACATCACTCATCCGTCATGGCACCCATGCCTGCTGAGCCCAGAAGCCCTGGAATCTCTTTCAAGGTGGGGCTCCAGGCGGCCACTACCCACTGACCAGAGTTAACAGGCAAAATGAAGACAACCTGCTTCCCCTTAGCCTACGCCACCCAGTCAGTATATAGTCATCTCAGGCCTCTCACATGACAGAAACCATGGCGGGCACATGGGCCAACAAAATGGACACCGTCTCTGGCCATGAGGAGACCCTAGAAGGCAACAGCCCCTCTGAAAAACACCCCTGAGTTTCAGCAGGGCCTGCTGGTGACAGTGCCGTGGCACACAGCTGCATCCCCCAGTCCCAAAGGAAACATCTTGCCAGGTAAGGAGAAGAGACCTCCAAGGTGGAACCCGGGTGGTCAGGGGAGCGGACAGGCAACAAGTGTCTCCCTCCCCTCCCACCCCAAGTGTGGGCCCCAGCCCCTCCACAGCCACCCTGCCTCAAGGTGGGAATACCTTCACCCTCTGCTTCCCACTCAGAGCAATTTATTATAGTAACAATAATAACAGCTGTAACAGCTCGAGGACACACAGACCTTGTCTTCTGTGGAGTTTGTGTTCTTTCTGAGGGTCTGAAAGATCAAACTGCCGGTTTTGCAAAGCCATTAGCTATGGCTACAGCCAGGCTGGAAGGAAATCGAAGGACCAGACACAGAACCTGAGGCCGCATGGACAAGGGTCAACCCTCCAGAAATCACAAAGCAGCATTGCCGTCTGAATTCCTGCATTGAGGCTGGCGTGAAACCCAACTATTACCAGCTAGCCAAGAGCCTCTGGGCACCAGGTCCTCACCCACCTGGCTCTACCAGACCAAGCTTCTTTCCTCCCACAGGACAGTGAATGCAGCTGACAGGTAGGAAAGCCAGATACCAGGAGCAACCACACTCCAGGACGACCGTGGGCCAGCTCCCAGTGTCAGGACAGTCGGACCTGGAGGTGATGAGGCACAGTGATTCCGGTTCAGGCTCTGGGTCCAGCTGCTTGGATTCAAATCCCAGCTCCAGGGTGCACCAGCTTGGGCATGTTACATCACTCCTCTGTGACTCAGTTTCCTTATCTGTAAAATGGTTATTTGAATACTAGCCTCTCAGGGTTGTATGAGGCCACACATGTAAGGGTCTAGACCGAGCCTGCAGTAGTCCACCAATTCCCGGAGTGGATGCCTGAGCTGAGGCCTCCCCATGTGATGCAGGCACAGTGGTGCTGGGCAGCCAGCGACTCCTGCCTTTCTGTCCTGTCCTGCCAGTGAGCATCGGCTGCCATGCTCCCTTCCCCAGAGACTGCAGTGACCTCCTACTAGCCTACACTATCCCTTCCAGCACAGCCTCCGTGGGTAGCTAGTGAGTTTTCCAAACATAAGCTGGCCATGCCGCTTCTCTCTACCGAAATCACATCACCAGCTTCCTGGAGCCAGAATTCCAGGCACGACCCATGGGGTCTGACTCTGCCCACCTCTCCTACCCCACGTGCTCCCTCCACTCCAGCGAGATGGGCTCTTCCAGCCACCAACACACTCTCCCCCACCCACTGCAGGGCCTTTGCACGTGCAGTTCCCTCTGCCAGGAAGTCTCCCTTCCCCCACTCATTCTTCCAGTCACAACCATCCCTGCCCCAGGGAAGCCTCCCCTGTGAGTGTTCTCAGAGTTCTCACCCCCACCAAACAGTCACCATGGCTGCACATTCACCTTCACCCATGCTTGCTATGTCTCTCCCTTCCCTTCTAAACTTTGGACCTCTGCTTGCACCCAGCTCTGCATCCCAAGCGCCTGACGCATGATGGGTGCTCAGTCTGTATTTCCTAACAAATGAGTGGATCTGAGGTTGGACGTTCCCTATCCTCTTCATGGAGAAGGAATTCTGGCCCTTCCAGCCGACCCAGGGTGGCTGCAATGGCTCCGTCACGGTGGCAAAGAGCCTTCTTGGTGCTGGGCACATCAGGAGCCGTGGGTGGAGGGGCTCAGTGGAAATATTGTGATAATAATGATTAATAAAAGGCAGATAAACACCCAGCGTGGCTGGCCAGCCTGGGAAGCCATCCATTAGAGTTGTCACTCATTAGTGGTGGGGGAGGGGGCAGTCCAATCAGATCGCCTCCGTTTTAGCAAACCTTCTGTAAATTGTAGGCTGCAGCCACTGACATTTGATAAATTATTCTTCATAATCCACCGTTGGCTGTCATAAATCTAATCTTTCAGCAGTTCCCCATCTTAATAACTCCTATGGCCTCACAGGGTGACATGTCTGTCTCTGCCTGTGACAGAGATCTCTGGGGTAAAAGGGACCAGAGATCCCAGACAGATGCAGTAAGAAGCCGGAGACCCCCGGAGCCAGGGCCCAGACCGGCAGGTAGCCCCTGGGTGATCCGAGCACAGAGGCCGTGAGCCACCCCAGAGCCATGGCATGCAAGGCCAGTGCTCACACCCGTCACAGCTGCATGAGAGCTGATGTCAGTTAAGGGCCTGCCATCAGGCACGCTGAGGTTTGCAGCCTCCACGCAAACCTGCCCCGTGAGAACCCACCACCGCCTCCTCAAATTTGAGCTTGGATCGGTACGAGGGAGCATCAGAATCCCTTTGCTCTGCAGGGCTGAAAGACCAGCCATGGGAAGTTCTCACATGTGCCAGTGCCTGGTGCCTGCAAAGTGCTCTTATGTCACTGTCAACCCTCTCCTGAGGTAAGTGGAGTAGATTCTGTTGCCCTGTTTTACAGAGAAGAACATATTCACTACAGGTCACCGGTTTATCCTTCCAACACAGGTTAACTGGGTGACTAGTGGATGCAGGGCACTGGATGGGAATGAATCTAATGTGGGTACAGCCACCACCTTGTGGAGTAACTACCAGAACTTAAAATCCAGGGAGGGAGAGAGAAATTAACCACATAATCACAAACAAAAGAAAAATGGGCTGGGCGTGATGGCTCATGCCTCTAATCCCAGCACTTTGGGAGGCTGAGGCAGGAGGATCGCTTGAGGCCAGGAGTTCAAGACCAGCCTGGACAACATAGCAAGACCCCTGTCTCTCAAAAAAAAAAAAAAAAAAAGTAACATGGCCAACTCAGATAAGTGCAATCAGGGGAGAGCTGGTACTCAGATACACTATGAGCCAGTGTTGAGGGCTGAAGCAGGGGGAGGATCACCTGAGCCTGGGCAGGGAGGGCTTCACTGAGGAGGTGACAAAGAGCTGA
This sequence comes from Carlito syrichta, assembly GCF_000164805.1. NCBI lineage: Eukaryota > Metazoa > Chordata > Mammalia > Primates > Tarsiidae > Carlito > Carlito syrichta. The sequence continues at coordinate 163,800 of NW_007250845.1, forward strand.
GATCTGAAGAAGAAAGAGCCAGTTAACTAGGGGAAGAAGAAAAGGAGAAGCCTCTGAGGCAGAGGGAACAGCACATGTGAACCATAAATAAAAGGAGCAAGATACAGCAACCAGAAAGAGCCAGAAACCAAGGCCAGCAACTCCCAAGCCAGACTCCGGGCAGACAAGGCTCCCAGCCGCCCCCTTGAAAAGGGGTCCTCACCACAGTTCCTGCCCAGAGGGGGGAAGCCTGGACACAAAGGCTCACATTCACTTCTGATGAGGCCCCCAAATCCTGAACGCTGATGGGTATCCTCCCCAGACCCCAAAGGTCTTTTCCAGCAACACTCTGATGTTCCCACACCCTCAAGTACGGGGAAGGGGAAGATAAGGCACAAGCATCCTTTGCTCATGGCAGCTCCATCTGCTATCAGGACAGACGCCTCAGCCTCGGGAGACAGCAAAATGTCACAGAGCAGATGAGCCCGGCTATGCTCCCAGGCCTCAGAGCCAAAAACAAGACATCAGCCACCAGAGTCCCCCACACACCTGAGTATGGTTCACCCACTGAGACACACTCAGCACGTGACAGCGGCGGTGCCGGGAATTTTCAAGGGAGGCAAACCCAGACTCCATAGAACTACTGGGAAGACAAGCCCACACTTGGGAGGAAAAACACAAGCTACTGGCTCACCCCAGCAGAGCACAGCAGTGATGAAGAACCAGCTCTGGGCCAGCCATGGCGGCGCACACCTATAATCCTAGCACTTTGGGAGGCTGAGGTGGGAGGGTCACTTGAGGTCAAGAGTTTGAGACCCACCTGGGCAACATAGTGAGATCTCATCTTTACAAAAAATCAAAAGAATTAGTTGGGTGTGGTGGTACATGCCTGTAGTCCCAGCTACTCGGGAGACTGAGGCAGTGGGAGGAGGTTGAGGCTGCGGTAATCATGCCACTGCACTCCAGCTTAAGCATGCTGACTCAAAAAAAAAAAAAGACAACAACAACTCTGGGGCCAGCAACCCCATCTGCAAGATGGAGCTGTGTTGATGGGACACGGCAGGCCCACATATGCCCACGTGTCCACGGCTGCCCTCCTGCTACAACAGCAGAGGGAGGCAGCTAGACAGACTGTACAGCCGGCAACATCTAAGTGGTGGTTCTCTGGCCCTGTGGCAGGCAGAAAGTGACCCCCCAAAGACATGTCCCAACCCATCTTCCATGCAAGAGACTTTGTGGGGGTGAGGGAGTCAGGGGTCTTGAGGTGGTGCGAGGAGCCAACACTGCCCAGGTGGTCCCTACGCCATTGCAGAAATCCTTGCAAGAGGGACGAAGGAGGGTCAGTAGTGGAGGAGGGGACGCGATGGCGGACACAGAGGCGAGAGGGCAGAAGGATAATAACCAAGTGCTGACTCTAAATCTGTGACTTTCCATGACAGCAGCCACAGGTTCCCAATAGAGACTCTGGACAAGGGAGTTCCCTGATGGGAACCCTGGCGTCACACTCTCAGGAGAAGTCGGTTTTTGGTCTTCTGCTTTGTTTCCCAGGGCAATGGTGGGGCTGGAAAGCAAGCCAAGTGCAAGCCTCAAACTGTGGGACCAGGAGGGGGGTACCATGGCTTCCTGGCTCTGCCGTGCCAGCCAACGACACCCAGAGCCAGTCCTGTCTCCCCCCTCTGGGGAAGGGACGTGCTCCCAGGGCTGCCTCCCAAAGGTCAGTCCTCCTCAGCCCCCGGCCACATGCTAATACCTGCTCGGCTGCAGGACGCCTTCCTCTCCTCCCCAGAAGCTTCGTTTCCTCCAGGGCCTCAGGTAGAGGCACTGGTGCTCAAGTCCCGGGAGGGAGCGGCAGGCTAGGGGAGACTGTCCCCCACGGGAACCTTACAGGGCAACTGCAGCTCCGGCCCAGGGGTGACTGTCCCCCACAGGGACCCCACGGGGCAACTGCAGCTCCGGCCATCAGAGTCGCAGCCTCCCCATCCACAGACCAGGCACAGGGAGACACCCTAGTGCTCTCACAACACGGGGTCTGAGGATGCCTGGGGCCTCAGGCTGCTCAGCCTCTCCACGCTGAACCCAAATGTTTGCTCAGTTCTACCCACTGGCCTTCAGACCTCTGCCCAGCCACCACCCCGAGGACAGAGGAAGCAACATGCACACCCCCTATCCCTGCAGGAAATCCCTCCCCTACATCGCCCGACTGTCCTTCAATGCTGTGGTCATTCCCGAAGGGGTCCCCACTGTCAGGGCCAGACCCCTGGGGACTGACCGTGGCACCCCATCTCCCTCCACCCCTGCCCAGCTGGCTCCTAGGATTCAGTCTCTAGAACATGCCACCCCGCTCCTCTCCAGCTCCCCAACCAAGCCCCCATTCCCCCAGCACCTGGACGGCCCCAAGAGCCTCACCACTGGTCTTCCAGCCCATCCCCCGCCCGCTCCCCATGCCAGCTTTGTCTCCCTGCAGCACACCCCACTCACCTCTCCAGCCTCATCCTCGGGGCCTCCGTCTGCCCTTGCCACCCCCTTCCTGTCCTTGGTAAGATCCCAGCTCTCCCTCCCCAGGGCCTCTGTGTTCTCACTCCCTCTGCCCCGCCCTCCTGTCCCCCAGATGGTCACCTGGTCTCAGCTTCAACACCCTGGGCCCCACGTTCACTCAGAGTACCCCATGCTCTTTCACATGGCACTGACCACAGGTGTCATTAGGCTTTATCCTTCTGGTCACTCGTCTAACAGCTGCCACTCCCCTACAACTAGGCCAGCACACCCAAACAGCAGTGTGTGCACCCAACAGCCTCCGTGATCATCACACAGTTCAATAAGAACCTGGAGCCGGGCACAGTGGCTCATGCCTGTAGTCCCAGCACTTTGGGAGGCTGAGACAGGAGAACTGCTTGAGGCCAAGAGTCCAAAACCAGCCTGGGCAACATAGCAAGACTCCTATCTCTATAATTAGTCAGGCGTGGAGGCATGCACCTGTAATCCCAGTTACTCAGGAGGCTGAGGCAGAAGATCACCTGAGCCCAGGAGTTTGAGGCTGTGGTGAGCTGTGACCGTGCCACTGCACTCCAGCCTGGGCGACAGACAGACCCCGATTCAAAAAAATAATAAAAGCATAAGCACCTGAGAGTCACTGGCTGAATCCACAGGTGAAGGCCCAGAAGGAAGGGAGGCTGCAGAGTGCAGGCGTAGGCGGGGTGGACATCCAAGCCGCCCAGGCCCAGCCCCCGCCCCATCCAGCCTGGGGCACAGGCCTCCCTGTCTGGCTCTGGGGTCAGAGCCCCTGAGGTGACACCACCAGACAAGACATCCTCAGCCCCTCCTCGCTAGTCAGCACAGAACGTGGCACCGGCCCAGAGGCCCTCCCCGTGCCCTTCTGCACATTCCCCTTGACCATACGGAAGTCCCGCTCAAGTCTTGCCTCCCCCAAAAAGCCCTCCTCATCCCTCTCCTCACCCTGCTGTGGGTTTCAAGAACACCTGAATGCTGGCACCCAAAACCTCAGAGAACGTTCTCTTCTTCTCATCTCAATCTCTTATCCAGCTCCTACAGCTCCTTCTGCACCTGGGATACCAGCACCCAGGAAGTGCGGGGTTGTGGTGACGAGTCCCTTCCTCTCAGTCCCTGCCCTGCTTGCACTGCTGTGGAAAGCCTGCACTCTGAGGAGGGGTCCGAGGGCGGAGAGAGCAGCCTAGTCTCACCTCTGCCGCCTGTGGCAAGTTGCCTTGCCTTTTGTGGGTCTCAGTTCCTCACTTGTTTGTTTCTAGAGTTGTTTGTTTCTAGAGACAACTTCTCACTCTGTTGCCCAGGCTGGAGTGGAGTGGTGTGATCATAGCTCACTGCAGCCTCAAACTCCTGGGTTCAAACGATCCTCCCACCTCAGCCTCCCAAGTAGCTGGGACTACTGGAGCATGCCACCACACTCAACTGGCTTATTTACTTATTTTACTTTTTTGTGGATATGGAGTCTCACTGTGTTGTCCAGTCTGGTCTCAAACTCCTGGCCTCAAGCAATCCTCCTGCCCCGGCCTCCTGAAGCGCTGGGATTGTCAGTATGGGCTACATGCCCAGCTGATTAGTTCCTTACTTGTAAAACGGAGTGTTGGAGCACTTCCTCCCTGCTAGTTTTCTCATTTCCAATCCTCTAACTCCCACCTTCCATCCTGCATCCCCAGCTGCAGGCCCCATCCCAGCCAAGCCCCACACACACATCCAACACCCAGGCACCCTCAGTCCTGGCTCTCCACCTGGGGCAGGCTCCCTGCCTGCTCAGACACACGCACACGCACACACACGCACCAGCAGATGCAAGGCTTCCCCCCGAGTGGCACCAGCAAGGCCACTGACAGCCTCCCCTGGAACAGTCATAACCTTCCCGTGGCATAAATCCGCCAGGAAGCCCGGCCTGGGAAACGGGCTTGTTCCAGGAGCCCATGAATAAGGAAGCAGGCACAGCTGGCCTATTCATAATCAGCATAAAAACTTGATTAGCCCTTTCCAGATTAAACATTATTGTTTCAACGGGGAACATAAACCAGTCAGACGTGCAGGGCTTGCCACCCTTGGCGGCAGGGTGGCAGCAGAAGCAGGTAGGAGGTAGCGGCAGTAGGGAGCAGGTGGGGCGGGACGCCTGGGCACAGCGGAGGGAAGAGGACGCCTCCCTGGGGAAGAGCCCAGCTCAGAGACGCTGACAGGGGAGCAAGAGGGCGCCCTCCTACCCCATCATCTGCCGGCACTGCTCCCCACCTCACCCCCGCTCTGACATGGGGACCTAACCAGGAGGAGCGGCACCCCCCACCCCATCTCCTGTAAGCCTCATACCCACCCGATGAGGGGAAGTACTATTATTATTATTCCTGTTGTACAGAGGAGCAAACGGAGGCCAGAGAGGTTGAGTCACCTGCCTGAATCACACAGAGAGCATGAGGCAGAGTCAGGGGCAAAAGCCAGGCCTGGCTCCAGACCCTAGGCACTCAAGCTCCTAACCTAGGCACTCAAGGCTCTCTGGAGGGAGTCCCCCATGACTATCAGTAGACTATCATTCCCCTGTGACTAGCAGAGGGCCACCCATCCCCCCGTGGCCAGCTGGGGGCCACCCGTCCCAATGTGACTATCCGCGGGCCACTGTCCCTATGACTAGCGGAGGGCCACCTGTCCTGGCTGTCAGCATCACTTCCAGCCATCCACCTCCCCCTCATTAAATTACCATTTTATGGCCAAAATTTCCCTCTCATAATTGACAAAAATCTCCTCTTGATGTCAGCACTATTGAGGGAAAAAATGTTTCCTTATTCTTCACTATGTTTTTAATACAAATGTACTTTTTATTAGAGCTGCTGGGAAGGCAGGAGGCAGCCACACCAAGAGGGCACTCCCTCTCCCTGGCCCTGTCCTCCCCATATATGGCTTCGTGGTCACCAGATCTTTCTGCTCCATTCCCAGCATTCTCATTTGGCAGCCTTCTTGGGACAGTCTGGGGAGACAAAGAAACCAGACACCTGAACAAACACCTGAGCTGTGCTCAGGCCCAGGAGAAGCAAGTCCACAGACAGCTGAAGGCTTCCCAGAGGTCTTCCTGGAGGTGGCCAATGAAGCAGCCTGGGAGTGGAAAGGGCGAGCTGATCTCTGCCAGGCCCTGTCAGTGTGGGAGAATAAGGCCAGGGCTCGCGGGGGTAGGGATGCCCACAGCAGCCCGCACAGAAGAGGAGCTCAACAGACGCGTGTGAGGAAGTGAGAGGACAAGAGGGGCTGGGTCTGCGTTGGAAAGAAGTCTGCAAGAACACAGAGCCTGGAGGCACCGATCCTCCATGGGCCGCAGGTGCAGGTGGAGTCACCCCCACAGGGGGAGGGGGTCCCACCCTCTTTAGCTCTAACCACTTCCCTGCTCCTAGCCATCCCCAGGGCACACTCACCCCTGCATACACCTCACGTCTGGCCCCACCACGACACTATGAAGGAAGCTGAGTCCAGTCGCTTCCCAGTGAGGAGGGCCAGAGCTGGGTCCTGAATACAGCACAGCCACCAATCCCGTGACTCTAGGCACCGGGAGCTCCTTCACAGCAGTAGCCAGATTCCCACCTTCAGCCGCTCCTCTGTGGAGGCAGAGAAGATGCTGCCGCAGGGCCGTGAAACACTGCAGCAATTCACACTGACCGGCTGAGTGGTCCCCCAGGTAGCCCCCCAAGGTCGGGGTGGGGCGCTAGATGTCCAGGCTGCTCCCTCAGCAGCCTGGGGGTGTTTCTAACAGTAGGAGGGAACAGGCTGGCTGATGGATAGAAAGCAAGCTAGTCAGAAAGGGAGGGAGAAAGGAGGATCATTCTAGCAAAACAGTACAACCATGTGCCGCATAACAACACCTCAGTCAACAGCAGACTACACACATGACGGTGGTCCCATAAGACCATAACACCATATTTACACACTACCCTTTCCAGGTTTAGATACACAAACACTCACTCTTGCGTTGCAGCTGCCTGCAGTATTCAGTACAATCACATGCTGTGCAGATGCACAGCCCGGAGCAAGCGACTGCCACACGGCCTTGGTGAACACTAGGCCACACCAGATGCGTCTGTTAAGTGCACACTCTGGGATGCTCGCACAACGGCAAGAAGCCCCAACACCACATTTCTCAGAACAGATCCCCACATTCGCAAGGCACGACCGTGCATGGGGCAGAAAGCCATCCCAGGTATCAGAAAACCTAAAGAACCATTTACGAGCCTCTCGGAACCCAAGTTCTTGCTCATATAAAGCATCCAGCGCACAGCACAGAGATAATGACCAGCGTCCGCAGACCCTCTGCCCTGCACCAGGCTGGCACTAAATGCTCCACTCCATTTACTCATTCCATTCACACAGCAAGCCTTTGCGGCAGGTACTACTATGATTCTGCTTTTAGAGATGAGGAGATTGAAGGACAGAGAGGGTAAGCAACATGTCCAAGGCCACAAAGACAATAAACCAGCAGACAATTGGTTCCCGCCACCTCAAGGACTCAGGAGGAAACCCGAGTGACTTGTGCAAGCAGGACTGAGGGAACGAATGTGCAGTCCCGGCCAAGGGACACACGGGGACTGTGATGCTTGATTTTAAGTGTGAACCTGGCTGGGCCATGAGGCCCAGAAACTGGGTCAAATATTATTCTGGGTGTTTCTGTGAGGGTGTTTCTGGATGGGTTTACAGTTAGATAAGTGGACTTTGAGTAAAGCAGATTGCTCGGCATAATGTGGGTGGGCCTTGTGCAATCAGGTGAGGGCCTGAAGAGAACACCTAAGGACCTCCCCTGAGCAAGAAGACAGCCTTGGGGCTTGAACTGCATCACGGCTCTTCTGGGGGCTCCGGCCCGCTGGGTCACTCTGAAGACTTTGGACTTTCCAGGTCCATAATCACATCAGTCAGCCAGTTACTTAAAATCAACCTCTCTCTCTACACACACACACACACACACACACACACACACACACACACACACACACACACACTATTCATATCCAGTTGGTTCTGTTTCTCCAGAGAACCCTGACTAACACAGGAGTGAAACCCAGCCCACCTCTAGCAGAGCTGCCACAGCCTCGGGGAAGGGACGCCCAAGAGGATTCCTTTTCGCACTTCCTAGCAAGTTCTCCGCGTGATGCAGCAGTGCCGGGTGCCCCTCACCCAGGCCAGGGTTCTCCCGCCTCATGTCCCGCTTCTGCCTTAGCTCACGCTGCTTCTGCACCTGCAAAGCCTTCTCTTCTCCACCACCTCGCGGGGTCATCAGCTGATATTCGCGGGGAAAGAGCTGCTTTACCTCTTGCTTAAACCTTGAGCGAAACAAGACAAAAAAGCTGCCCTTCCCCTGTACCCGTGGGTACACACAAAACAACTGGGCGTGTGCTCCCCTGATGCACAAGGGCGTGCGCCTTCTCTCCTGCATTCTCACAGGAACGCCAGTCAGATGGCGTGTCAAGGATGCAGGGCACATGCGACACATATCGCCCGCTATGGTTCTGTAGGAAGCTATACGATAAGGTCCCCTGGGAGGGGAGGTCAAGGGGGTAAGAGAACGATGAAGACACAAGCCAACTGGGCACCCACGCAAGGGCTGCCCGAGCAGGGGTGTTTCTGTTCTCACTTCCTTCGGTTTCCCAGAGAATTTCAAAGGTGGAAAAAACGTTGTCCAACACAGCTAGATTCCAGGACAACAAACAAAACTGGATTATTTCTTGAAGTATGTTATAACGGACTTGTCTGTATGTGTTGGGCGGTACAGGGCAGGTATAGATGTGTGTGTGTGTGTGTGTGTGTGTGTGTGTGTGTGTGTGTGTGTGTGTGTGTATGTGTGTCCGTGACCAAAGGCCATGGCACCAGTGCAGCTGACAACTCTGCAGGTCATCTCTTAGCTCCCACTGATGCAGTTTGGGGTTGTCCCTTCCAAATCTCATGCTGGAACATGGTTCCCAGTGTTGGAGGGGGGCCCAGAGAGAGGTGTCTGGGTCGTGGCAGTGGATCCCTTGGGAATGGCTTGGTGCCGTTCTCGAGGTGATACGTGAACTCTCACTCTATCAGTTCACTCCAGAGGCCGGCCCCTCCACATCTCTCTTTCGCTTCCGCTCTTGCCATGTGACACGCCTGCTTCCCCTTTACCTGCCACACGACTGTAAGCTTCCCGAGGCCTTGCCAGAAGCAGATGCCAGTGCCACCCAGAACTGAGAGCCAAATAAACCTCTTTTCTTCATGAATGTCCCAGCCTCAGATGTCTCTTTATAGCAACACAAAACAGGTTAATACACCCACCATAACATTATCCCAAGTTCTCCATTCACTTCAAACCTCCCTACCCATATCTGCCTCCACTCTGAAAAGATGACCTCAGCCAGGTGCGATGGCTCATGCCTATAATCCCAGCACTTGAGGAGGCCAAGGTGAGAAGATTGCCTGAGCCTAGCAGTTTGAAACCAGCCTGGGCAACATGGCGAGTATCATCTCTACAATAAATCAAAAAATTAGCTGGGCCTGGTGGTACACACCTGTAGTCCCAGCTACTTGGTAAGCTGAGGTGGAAGGACTGCCTGAGCCCAGGAGGTCGAGGCTGCAGTGAGCCATGATCATGCCACTGCACTCCAGCCTGGGCAAGAGTGAGACCCTGACTCAAAAAAAAAGAAAAAGAAAAAGATGACCTCATCTCTCCCACATCACTAAGAAACCAAACCAGTAGGCGAGTTCTTTCAGCAGCCCCTCCCCACCTCCACCCCGCTTCTCGCACCTCAGTCCTTCACCCTTCCCTTGCCAGGCCCCTCTCTAGGACCCCCACCCCCTCAGGCTCATATTCTGAGAACACTCCAGGCCCTGGCAATGGGTCTCAACTGCATCGTCAGCGCTACTGTTCGCCAACCTCAGCACCACCTTCTAGTCAACAAGACTTTACCACTCATCTTTTGGGCTTTGAGCTTCCCTGTCCCTGCTCTTTGGCTGGGCCTGTCCCAGTAAGCAGTCGTTCCCTCCCACAAGCTCCAGCCCCTCCAGACCCGCCCACCTCTGAGGGCCTGGGTCAGACACCACCCGCTTCCAAAAGCCTCGTCCACCCTAACGCAGCCTCTCGCCCTTCAGCAAGCTCCTCGGCACTCAGGTGGCTGGCTGTTACTCCATCACGGGTGCCTCTCATGACCCGAGACCGCTGGGGCTGGCTCCTGGCTATACCCACAGTGTCCACACTGTGTCTTTTTCACCAAATACAAGCTGCTGCTTAGACAAGCAAGAGAAAGAATAAAGGAAGGAAGCAAAGGGTGTTGAACCACAGGCTGTCAGTGCCTGCCTGGAGCCTCCAAGAGCTCTGACCCAGATGCCGGGGGTGTGAGGATGGGCTTGTGCTGGGTGTGGGAAACCACGCCAGGTCCCCCAACACGAAGCCAAGGGCTCCTGAGGCCAGAGCAGTCAACAGCCTCATGACTCAGGCCTCTGTCTGCCCTGTTCAGGGTGTAGAGGTGTCAGTCAGGCTCCTTCCACCACATGGACCATGCCCAAGAGAAGAAAGGACCTGACGTCCACCTGGTCAGGGCCACCTCTGCAGGGAAAGGCCAGTTCCTCACACCCCTCCCTGACGTGCAAGCTCAGGCGCCATCTGCTGGCCAAGGTTAGCACTGCCACTGGAACCACAGCCCCAAGGACAGGGGACCCAAGGCTGAGACCATCCCCAACCCAGTCCAGGCCCCAGTGGCTCTTGGGGCAGCAGAAATAATCCCACCGCCTGGAGGATGGGCTCCTGATTGCCTCCTGAAAGCTGTTTTTCAGAACATAAGCCTAGCCTCCAAATAAAGGGGGGAAAGTACATTTCTTTCTGGTAACACTAGCTGAGAAACTTCCAAGACACACACACACCTGCTTCCTTTTTTCTTTTTCAGTCTCTGTCACCTAGGCTGGAATGCAGTAGCACACTCACAGCCACCCCAGTATCCAGCTGCTGGGCTCAGGCGATCCTTTGCCTCAGCCTTCCAAGTGGCTGGAACTACAGGCGTGCACTACCACACCCAGGTAATTTTTTATTTATTGTAGAGATGTCTCGCTGAATTTATTGTGAAGATGTTGCCCGCGCTGGTCTCGGACCCGCAGGCTCAGGCCTTCCAAAGTGCTGGGATTACAGGTAGAGCCACCAAGCCTAAGCCAACCCCGTGCTGGGACAGCGCACGGCCCTCCCTGCCACACTGATGACCAGCTGCTGTCCAGGGAGTCTGACTGATCTGGAACTGAATGTGAGTGGGGTCTAGGGTACTACACCCTCAGTCTCATCCCCCATCCCCTCCAGGGACACCCACAGGGCCAGCACCTCCTGCCTGGGACAGGAAGAGGCCTGAGGACACTGGTGACTCTCTAGGCTGCTGCGGATGGGAAGCGTTCTCAGGGGCATCGGAAGCAACCACTTGAGCTGGAGCACCCATCTGAGTCCTCACCATCCCGCCCACCCAAGGCCTCGTCACCCCGCCCCCTCTGCAGCTGAGACTGCGCCATCTTAGAGCCAGGAGCCTCCAGTCCACTCAAGGAAGACCCTGAGAAGACAGCGATGTGACAGACCACCCTTCAGCACACTCCTGAAACCAGGATGACACAGAACTCTCCACAGAAGGCCCTGGTGGGTGTGACGCCCAGGAGGATCAGGCCCCCTCAAACAGCATCCTCGGGCGAGACTTCTCCCCAGAAGTGTCCCGGGAGGGGCAGGAGGAGGAGGGACGTGTCAAGTGAGTGACTTTCTCCGCCCTGACACCCCCCACTCGCACCTACCCGGCTTCCCACATGGCCCCGCTCCCCTCCCTCCACCCACACACAGGGAGAGTCTGTCACCGGGAAACAAGTGCTATCTTCCCAGAAGGGAGGAGAAGGCAGGGGGAGCGAGGACCTGGGTCGTTGCCTGTAGGGCGCTGGCAAGAACCCAGAGCTTTCCAAAGGTGCTCTGCCACACCCACCCCCACCACCCCTCCCCCGCCCCCGAGCCATGACCTTAACCTGAGCCTCCCTTTCCCAGGGGGCTGGAGAGGCACTCCAGGGCAGGAGGCACATGCCCACCATGGTGGAGGCTGGAGAAGAGACCTGAGGCTGCAGGCGACATCCCTGGGCCCAGCAGCCTTCGGCCAGCTGGGTGGGCCACCGGGACCGCTAGCACCCCAAAATTCCCATCTCGCTCCACCCTGGCTTGAAGGTAGCCACCGTCCTGCCCCTGCCCCACCGCCTCCACTGCTCTCCAGACTGGCTGGCCTCCAAGGGTTAACCTCCTGCTGCCGCCCCCTCCCTTGTACCCACCCCAGGGGAGACGCCACACGCCAGCAGTGATGCGTGTCACACGGTTATTACAGTGATTTATTTAGTTTTAATTTGGGGGTGAATCTCATGCTTTTGGAAGCCGGAGGCCAGCCGTCTTGGCAAGAGGCGAAGCCAGGCGTGGGCCAGCACCATGTCAATCTGGCCGCTCTGCCTGGGGTCCCTCCTCCCAACCCTGCTCCTCTTGGCTGGCGGCCTGCTCCCTGACTCCAGCCCAGGTCGGGTTTAACTCCCACCCAGAGTCTCTCCCTTTGGAGGAGATGCCCCGAGCGGCAGAGGAGTCACAGGCCAGGCGTTTCCAGCCTCACCTCCAGGCGACCTGCGCCCCTCCCAGCCAGGCTATCACTGAGGAGTGAGCCATCTATGATGGATGCTGGGCACCTGGGACCAGCTCCACATTAAGGACCAACGGACCGGGCCAACTCCACGCAGATCAGGAAAAATGGGACCAACTAGTCTTTGTCCACCCCTGCTCTCAGCCCTGCCCCACGTGGCACGAGGACGCGGTGCCTGGTTCATCGTTGTCTCCTTAACAAGCCCTGGACCCTGCTGCAGATGCAGAGCAAAGGACCATTGTGGTCTTCATCCTCCAAGACTTCACGACGCACAGAGGAGCCCCTAGACACAACTGGCCAGCCACATGGTGCCCAAGTACAGGGAACAAAGATCTTCAGCGCCCAAAGGAGGGACAGGAGAGGACTGGCCCACAGAGACGCACAGAAGACTTTCTAGAAGAACTGGGTCTGGACGGGAAACCCAGCACTCAGCACCCAGCACCCTCCCTGGCATTTGCGGGGCAGATGGACAGATGGACGAATGACTTGGAGCACTGGACAGAGAACAGAGTACGGACATTCCAGGCAGACGGCAGACCTTGGACACAGGCACCGAGGAGCAAGAGGGCACAGTGAGCCTGGGACAAGCAGCACATGGGATCAGAACACAGGCAAGTAACAACAGGAAGAGCAACCAAGGCTGATATCGTTGACTACTTGTTCCACATCAGGTACTATGCTAAGTAGTTGCTACTCACTACCCTTCTAATCCTCACAGCAACCTAATGATTATCTCATTTTACAGAAGAGGAAGGTAAGCTATCCAGAGGCTCAATCATTTGTGCAATATCCAAGCTCCTGGCTCCAAAGCCCAAACTCCAGCAACAAAGCCACTACCCCCCACAAAGCTACAGTGGTGGGTTGAAACCAGATGGGTGGGACCTTGAAAGGCCTGCTCCCTGGGCGTGGTGGCTCACGTCTATAATCCCAGAACTTTGGGTGGCTGAGGCAGGAGTATCACTTGAGGCCAGGAGTTTGAGACCAGCATGGGAAATATAGCAAGACCTCGTCTCTACAGAAATTTTTAAAAATTAGCCAGGTATGTTGGCATGTGCCTGTAGTCTCAGCTACTTAGGAAGCTGAGATGGGAGGATCCCTTGAACCCAGGAGTTCGAGGCTGCAGTGAGCTACATTCATGCCACAGCACTCCAGCCTGGGTGACAGAGTGAGACCCTATCTCAAAAAAAAAGGAAGCTTTGCTAAGGCTTTAAACCTTCAATAAAGCATTAAACCCTCCGTAAGTAATAGATATTTTTAGGGTGAGCCTATAATATGAATCATATAGGCTGCAGGTCAAAAACAGTCAAGTATGGCCCATTTCATATGGTTCAACTAATATTTTTTACTGAAGGCCACTGAGGTTCCTTCTAGCCTCCTTGATTCCAGCACTGGCAGTCACTGTGACATTTGGTTCTGTGCCACCACGGGCTCCCTAGCACCCCAGGCCCCACGGCAAGAACTCTGTCAGGACCTCTTCCAAAGCCCAGGTACGCCCAGGTACACCCAGGCGGCAGCGGTACCTCCTTGCCCAGGTCCTCACGGATGACCTGGCGGACCTCTTGCATGCTGCTCTGTGGGGCCTGGCTGTGCAGCACCTTCAGCGTGCTGGTGTACTCCTCGGGCAGCAAGTAGTCCAGGGCCCCCAGGTGCTGGCCCACCTTGATGAAGGTGCCCCGGTTGGCACAGCAGAGCTCACAGAGACGCTGGGCAGAGCGAAGGTGCACCTGCAGGGAGACGGGCAGGGCCCAAGAGTGTGAATGCAGGTGCTCCTGGACCGGGGTCCTCTCTCCCGCCCCCTCTGCTTGAAAACCTCCACTCATGCTCTGGCATGCAAGATGGATGTGCACACACACACACACACACACACGTATGTGCAAGCACACACACCATCTCCCTTCGCCTGCTCCCTCGGTGCCCTCCTTCAGTCTCCTGCAGACTCATCTGGTGGCCAGTCTTCACACATGGCTGGGTGCTTCTGACCACCTCCTCTCCACCAAAACTTACCTGGTCTGTGTCCTACTCCCTAGAAATTTGTGTTCAAGACTTTTAACCAAGTCTAATGACTCATTCAAGGTCCACTGTATTAACATATTCACCAGCCACTGTTCAGACATACTAATGATACTTTATGATGGCTCTCTACAACTTATAAAACATGGTCGAAAGCCTTATAGCCCTTAATTTTTGGCCAGGCATGGTAGCTTATGTCTGTAATCCCATCACTTTGGGAGGCCAAGGCGGGAGGATCACTTGAGGCCAGGAGTTTGAGACCAGCCTGGGCAACACAGCGAGATCTTGTCTCTACAAAAAATTTTAAAAACTGACCAGTCATGGTGGGGTGTGCCTGTAGTAAGTCCTAGCTACTTGGGAGGCTGAGGCAGGAGGATCACTTGAGCACAGCAAGTCAAGGCTACAGTGAGCAGTGATCACACCACTGCACTCCAGCCAGGGCAACAGAGCAAGATTCTGTCCCTAAATAAATAAATGTTCATAGCAGCTCAGGGAGGCAGGTGTTAGTATCTTTAAAGAGGAGAAACTAGTTGTTTTGTTTATAAAGAAATAGCTAAGATTCAACCTGAGGCCCAGGGATTTAGGGGAAAAAAAGACAAAGAAATAGCTAATAAATGTCAAAGGAAAGTCTAGAAAGCTCTGCAGACTAAGGCTCTTTCAGTGCAGTGATCTTCAGCAGTGGTATCCTGTCAACCAGAGGAATTGTGGTCCTGGGGGGTGTGAGGCCCGTGGAGCAGCAGTGGGCAGGTTGTCCAGGACAGAGCAGGCTTCACTGGCTTCCCAACACCCACCTATCCTTCCAGACCTGCAGGTGGTCCCATCTGCCTCCCAGGCTGGGCTCCCACAGTCACCGCCCTGGCACAGCTGGGGGTCTTGGCAGTAGGAGGCCCCTTCCTTTCAGGAGCTACAGCCTTGAGGCAGGATGGGACCATGGGCCTCTACAGAAGGCAAGGATTCCTGTTGGGACTCCTGTCAGCCCCCAACAAAGTCAATGAAAAGAGAGTGAAGCACAATGCTGGACTTACACTCCAAGTGCCACAAAGGAAGCCAGCGTCATTAACACAGAGCAAGGGTGATGAAACATGTGAGGACTTGGTTGACAACAAAGACTGAAGAAGTGCTCAAAGACCCTATATAATCAGTTGCCAAGTGAACCCCACAGGAAAACACTACTTTAGAAATTAAGAAGAGATTTTTTTAGCTTTCACATATAAGAGAGAATGTGCAATACTAGGCGGAGAGAGTGAAAAAACAGAGAACAGAGATGGGGAAGGGGCCTGGAAGTGTGAAGAGAAGTGGCTTAAGAGTACAAACATGCAATAAAGTAGAAGGAATTAATTCAGTGTTTGATAGCAGAGTAAGGTGACTACACTTTTAAAAATGGCACCAGGCACAGTATCTCATGCCTGTAATCCCAGCATTTTGGGAGGCTGAGGCAGGAGGATTGCTTGAGCCCAGGAGTTTGAGATCAGTCTAGGCAGTATAGTGAGACCTCATCTCTACAAAAATCAAAAAATTAGCCAGGCATGGTGGCACACGTCTGTAATCCCAGAGACTAGGGTGGCTGAAGTGGAAGGATTGCCTGAGCTACAGGAGGTCGAGGCTGTGGAGAGCCGTGATCATGCCACTGCACTCCAGCCTGAGTGACAGAATGAGACTCTGACTCAAAACAAAAATGGCTAGCCGGGCTCGGTGGCTCAGCCTGTAATCCCACGCCTTTGGGAGGCTGAGGTGAGTGGATTGCCTGAGCCCACGGGTTCGAGATCTGCCTGGGTAGCGAGACCTCATCTCTACAATAAGTAAAAAAATTAGCCGGGCACGGTAGCAAATGGCTGTAATTCCGGCTACTTGGAAGGCTGAGGCGGAAGAATCGCCGGAGCCCAGCAGGTCGAGGCTGCGGTGGCCAGAAGCGGCCACTGCACTCCAGTCTGGGCGACAGAGTGAGACTCCAACTGAAAAAAAAAAAAAATGGCTTGTACTTGGGTGATGGATACCCTGAATACCCCAACTTGATCACTACTTATTACATACATAAAAATAATTTCTCACATACCCCCAAAATTTGCACGAATTTTAAAAAAGAAGAGACTGCTGCAGCCCTGAACACCACCCTCTCCCCCGGCAGCCAAGGGGCCCATCAGTCTGCCCCCCACCATAGCAGGGCAGACGCCCCAAGCTCCAGGCACTAGTAGCTGTCCTGAGGTCCTCAAGGGCCCATCCACTTCTGGCTCAGCTGGACATCTCTACCTCCCACTCCACCTATTCTCAGGGATCTCTATGTTCACGACTCCACCTTGCTGGGCAGTCCGCCAAGGTAATGTGGATACCCGGTCCAGGCTGAGCCAATGGGAACTTTTTTCTCCTGGGAGGAGGGTACAGCAAGAAGGAAACTAATTCTGAGAGAGAGAATCCTGAGATGAGTCAAAGGGTCAAGGGAGGTGGGATTCTCTTAGGAACTCAAAACTGGGGACTCAGCTGGCTAGTGTCGGATGATGGAAGGTCACGCAGAGTGGAGTAGAGTCCGTGCCAGGGCCAAGAAGCGACGAGTGAGAAGTAAGGCAGACGTGGCCAAGCATGGAGCCAGGTGTTTCCCTGCAGTGAGTACTAGGGCTCAGGACGTCACGCACCAGCAACTTTTTGCAGCTCACGCAACTGACCTCCACCTCTAACCCAGCAGGAGAAAACACACAGCCGACAGCAGACTAAGCAGCAACCAGCTATTCACAATAGCGGAAACATGGAACCAACCCTGCTGCCCACCAAAAGGGGGCAGGATAAAGAAAATGTGGTACATGTACATGATGGAGTATTATGCAGCCATAAAGAACACAATCATGTCCTTTGCAGCAACACAGATGCAGCTGGAGACCATCACACTAAGTGAACTATCACACAAACAGAAAAGTGAATACTGTATGTCCTCACTCACAGGCTGGCTCGCTGGTCACACAAGCACAAGGGTGGGAACAAGAGATGCTGAATTCTGCTAGGGGAGGGAGAGACGAGGGAGAAGGAGCACACAACCCACACTGGGTATCAGGTCCACTATCAGAGGGAGAGAGGGCCCACCAGATGCCCAAACTACACCTGCATGCAACTTACTTATGAAGTAAATCCTCACATGTGCCCCACAACTCTAAATTAAGTTGAACTAAATTTTAAAAAGAGGCAGCCCAAAAGGTATCCAGGAGGCATGAGTCCTAGGCACTGGTGTGGGCAGAGCATAGACCCCTCCCGCAAACCCCTCCCACAAGGGCTGCCCTGGCCCCCAGCGGTCCACCCACTCAAATGCCACCTCAGAGCTGTGCCAGGGACCAGCTAGGCAGCTGTCACCATCACCTCCAAAAGGAAGCAGAGGACGGGAGGGAGAGATGAGGACACACCCCACTTGCTCCTCCCCTTCAGTAGAGATATCCACCACAGATTCCCTGGGGAGTTACTATGGGCCTGGTCCTGTGCCCTTGACTATCTGGGGCGACCCCACAGAGCCACTCATGTAACAGACTGACCCATGGCAGCAAAGGGGCACAGGACTAGGTATTGGGGGAACTCAGAGGTGAAAGAAACAAGAGGGCTAGAACTGGAGGAGAAAGCTGATTCACAGGAGGGGGAATGAGGGTGTGCTGGCTATGAATATATGGCCTGTCCATGCCAAAAACAATTTTTTTTTGAGTCTCCCAGGCTGGAGTACAGTGGCGTGATCATAGTTCACTGCAGCCTTGACCTCCCAGGCTCAGGCAATCCTCCTGCTTCAACCTCCTCAGCAGCTGAGACTACAGGCATAAGCCACCATGCCTGGCTACTTTTTTATTTCTTTTTTGTAGAGATGAGGTCTTGCTATGTTACCCAGGCTGGTCTCAAACTCCTGGGTTCAAACCATCTTCCAGTTCCAGCCTCCCAAAGTGCTGGGATTATAGGCGTGCAACACTGTGCCCAGCAAAATCCACTCTTCTTTGCCCTGCTTTGCAATGCCGGTGCCGGGCCCTGTGTTCTCTCTCCTTATGGGTAGCTGGGCATCAAGCTTTGTTCATGGGGGGCTCCGCAGGGACACTGTGAGGCCACAGCAGAAGCCGAGGGTCTCTCTTGCTGATCCCAGGGCACCATTTCCAGAGAGGACAGCCAGGAGATCAGTGGCTGGTCATGCCCTCTTCAGAAGTCCCACAGGCCAACTGTGCCCACGCCCTCAAATGTCTCCACCACCCAGCAGTCCCCTCCCTCCAGCAGGTGTTCTGACCACCCACAGGCCGTCCCTCCAGAAAGACTCTGGCCTCACCCTCATGAGTGTCTCAGACCCCAGCAGGCTGCTCCCATGAGCCAGCTCTGGCTCCGCCCTCCCGGTCTCCCAGCCACCAGCCTGCCCAGGGCTGCCCCACCCGTGCCATAAGCCCCGACCCTCAGTCTCGCCGGTGGGGGGGGGTCCCTGCCAAGTCCTTCATTCCATCCTTGTTCCCTGTTCCTCGACCCTAGAAGAAACAGCTGCTTTATGCATCTGCTGCTTCTGTACCTTAGAACCTTTTCTTGCTCCTTTGAGGAATTAACCACCTTCTACCAGTTAATAATTCTATTAAATTTTCCCTGTTCAAATTGTTTGTGTGACTGGACCCTAGCTGGTATGCAGGGTTAAACCCCTGAAATTACATTTGAATATTGTAAGATGAAAAAGGAAGATATTTGAGACCAAGAGAACCATGTAGCAAAGGTACACATGCATGTGCCATGTGTGAGTGTGTGTGTGTGTGTGTTGCCATGTGTGGGTATGTTGTATGTTGCTCTGTGTGTTGCTCTGTGTGAATGCACATGTATATTACTCTGTGTGTGTCTTAAGGCCAGTAGACCAGCCCACCACTCCGTGTAGACTGGATTCACATCTGCATTTGTCTCTGCTGCTGGTAGCCCTCAGAAGGCACCAGGCTCACCCGCTGGGGAGCAGCGCCAGGGCTCTCATGCGCCTCCCCCTGGTGGGTGTCCCTTGACACAAAGTGATGCTCACTTTCAGGACGCTGTCGGGCAATGCAGGGAGTCTCTCTGGTCACACAAGCACAGGAAGGCCCATCCACCCTGAATCAGGGTTACCTGGCACACTGGCTCTTGGGGACAGTGGCCACGCATGTCCCTTGCGTTTTCTGCATACCTCAGGGCAAGTCATGCACATGCCACAAATGTAGACTGATGATGACTGTGGGTCACAAGCTCACAAAACCACCATGCACGAAACTGAGTCAGCACCTGCTACAAATGGCACCCAAGTTTCTTCTGGAAACCCAAAGTCACCTTTAACCAGATTCTCACCTCTCTCCCTCCCTCTTCCTCCCTCTCCCCCTCCCCCCTCCCTCCCTCTCTCCCTCTCTCCCTTTCTCTCTCTCTCTGTGAGAGTCATTGACACTCAAGACAAAATGAAAATATTTTCTTAAGGCCAAAAGACACACATGCTGAAGAAGAGAGCAGGTGCCCTGAGCTCCAGGGTCCCTCAGCTCCAGTCCCTGTGCTGTCACTGTCCTTCAGGATCCAACTTCCAGAAAGTGATGGACTAGGTGCAGCACATACACACTTCACCCAGGACCACCAAGGCCATACCTACCGGCAGCAGGGAAGACACACAGGAACCTCATGGTCCTCCTGCCAGGGTGCTTCTCTGCATAGAGTGCACCCCACGAGAAAGCAAAGCTTCCAGCATCTCCTGCCCTCTGCATCCCCAGGACTCTAATCTTTCAGACCAACCACACACGTCTTTGAGCACGGTGACTGACGTGTGGGTAAATGAGTGAGTTCTTAACAGCAGTGTCCAGGAGAGTGTTCCACAGCAACGGAAATGTTCTGTACCTGCTTTGTGCAATACGGGGGCCGCCAGTCACATGGTAGCAAATGGCTACTGAGCACTTGAAGCATGGCTAGTGAGACTAAGGCACTGAATTTCCAGTTAAATCATTAAATTTCAAAGAAGCTACACATGTGGACAGTGTCCACAATATTGGGTAATTCCAGTTTATAAGTCAGCAGCAACTATAATAAAAATATAATCATTTATTTGGTGCCCTGTTCAAAGTACTACTCCCGGCCTATGGCAAACACAAATATCGAGGGTGGCAGTGGTTACTAGTTGCAAACCCCCCCCCATATCTCTGCAAGATAGTCCTTATTATAGATCTTTAAAGATGAAGAAATCGGCCAGGCGCAGTGGCTCATGCCTGATATCCCAGCATTTGGGGAGGCTGAGGTGGGAGGGTTGCTTTAGCCCAAGAGGTCAAGACTAGCCCAGGCAACGCAGCGAGACCTCGTCTCTACAAAAAATAAAAAAGCTGGGTGTGGTGGTGTGCACCTGTAGTTCCAGCTACTGGAGAGGTTGAGGCAGAACAATCATCTAAGCCCAGAGGTCGAGGCTGCGGTGAGCCACGATCATGCCACTGCACTCCAGTCTGGGCAACAGAGTGATACCCTAACTCAAAAATAAAAATAATAAAGATGAAGAAATAGGCCAGGCACAGTGGCTCGTCCTCAGCAACACAGCAAAACCTTGACTCTACACAAGGCATGGTGGCATACATCTACAGTCCTAGCTACTTGGGAGACTAAGATGGAAGGATCACCTGAGTCCAGGAAGTCAAGACTGCGGTAAGCCATGATTGTGCCACTGCACTCCAGCCTAGGCAACAGAGTGAGACACCAACTAAAAAAAAAAAGGTGAAGAAATTATCTCATAGAGGTTCAGCGACATTCCCAAAGCCCCACAAGCAGTAAACGGTGACAACATGGTGTGTTCAAACCTTGATCTTCAGATGCCAGCCCCGTATATTGGGCAGCGGTAACTGAACTTCTCTCTGTCCAAGGTATTGTAGGGTGATGTGAGGAAGTACAACCATGGTCTCCATGTGCAAAGTGCTTTCAGTGTAGACCAAGAGGCCAACGTACACCCATGAGACCAAAATTACCACTCACAGGCAGGAGAAGTGGCCGCCCAACACTCCCACTTGTGACCTGTGCCAAAGCAGTCACCAGGCTGATGGCCAGGCTGACTGTGGAAGCAGAGTCAATTGTATACAGTTTAATAAGCCAATGCAAGCTCTATCTGGTCTTAAAGCAAGGAGGGGTCATACAGCATCATGGTTAATAGCACTGACTTTGGAATCAGAAGACCTGGGTTCAAGTCCTGGTTTGCTACTTACTTGTGATATAACCTTGAACAAGTTAATTAACTTTGAAACCTCAGTTTCCTCATCAGTAAAAAAGAGATAATTATACTGGTCACTGTGATGATTAAATAAAGTAATACATAAAAAGGAGTTTACCATACAACCAGGGGAAAAGGCAGTGAAAGGGAAAAAAATCATGTTGGTACAGTGACTCACATCTGTAATCCCAGCACTTTGGGAGGCCAAAGTGAGACGACTGCTGGAGACCAGAATCTTGAACCAGCCTGGTCAACAGAGTGAGACCCTGTCTCTACAGAAAATATTTTAAAAATTAGCTGGACACGGCAGTACACACCTGTAGTCCGAGCTATTTGGGAGGCTGAGGCAGAAGGATAGCCTGAGCCCAGGAGTTTTGAACTGAAGTGAGCTAGGATTGTACCATTCTAGCCTGGGCAACAAAGAGAGACCCTGCCTCAAAACAAAAAACAAAAAAACACTCCAGGCCTATCCACGCTACATATAGTACTTGGTTCAGTCAATCCCGTCTAGACCACAGTCTAATAGAAACAATAGCTAATTTCATACTCTGCCATCTAAAGTGCTAAGCTCGTAAGTGTGTAAGAAACACAAACAGCTAGAGGATGATTCTAAACATACAGACTTGAGGTTTTCTTTCCTAAAGCCACCCCCAACACCTTCTGCTACTACTTTGGACCCCAGGCCCACCTTCTTCGCCGGCAGCTGGCTCCCCTGGCTGTGGGGCATGTCACTGCAGCCAAACTCACTGCAGAACCCCCACAGCCCCTGGCACCCCTGTCGAGTGTGGCAGGAACAGCTGGCACCTTCTCCCTCCCTACCCCTGCTCTGCCTCCACTCCCAGTTCGATGACTTGCCTCATGATCATCTCATTACCAATAACCTTACTGAAATGAGTTTTAATCTGCCTCAAATTAATTAAAAGCATTGTCATTAGTCAGCTTGGTTTGGGGCTTGGGAGGGGGGCAGTGAATAGCTAATAAGATCAACTCAGTGTTGATGAGTTATTGATTGGGCTGGACAGAGCCAAGGCTCAAGGAAGGCAACTCTTTACTCAAGTGTAAACCTCCATGAGCAGGGCCCCAGTTCCCAAACTTAGCAGGAAGGGGTCAATGCCAGATTTGGGGGTTGTTTTGAGTTGGTGTCTCCCTCTGTCACCTAGGCTGGAGTGGCCACTGCAGTCTTGACCTGCTGGGCTCAGGCAATCCTTCCACCTCAGTCTTCCAAGTAGCTGGAACTACAGGCATGAGCCACCATGCCTGGCTCACTTTTTGATTTATTGTAGAGACGAGGTCTTGCCAAGTTGCCCAGGATGGTCTCGAACCCCCAGGCGCAGGCAATACTCTCACCTCCGCCTCCAAAGTGCTGGGATTATAGGTATGAGCCACCACACCCGGCTGTTTTCTTATTATTGACTTATAGAAGTTCTTCATAAATTCTATATGCAAGTACTTTAACAGATTACGATTTATAAATATTTTCTCCCAGTCTGTGTCTGGGCTCTCTGTGACTGCTCCCGTAAGCCACCAAATGATGCTGAGATTAGGAACAAATTCATGATGACACTTTTCCAGACAGGGGTCTGGAAAACACGAGTCGCACAAACTGAGATTGGAAACTGTTGAGAGGAGGAGGCGAGGTAGGCCCAGGTGGCACAAGGTCTCTGGCTACAGCAAGCAGACCATGCCAGAGGACTGTGCAGCTCAACGAGGCAGGTCCGGGAAGGGCAGTACCCTGGCCACCATAGGAAACGGGGGAACAGTCTTCAATGACAACCTTTCAAAGGTCCCCACTGCCCTGGCATGAAGTGGAAATTCCTACCAGGTCCGGCACGATGCAGCCCACTGTCCCGTGGCCTTACCTCTCACCCTCCCCGATTCTCTACCCTCCAGCCACAATGGTAGGTCCCCTCCTGCTCACGCCCTGCCCCTGGGCCTTGGCACAGCATCTCCATAACCTCCCCATTCCTCTCTCCTCACCTGTTCAAAATCCTCTAAGCCTACACCCAGGTCTGCCTCTCTCCCCTCTTCCTAGTACTGACCTGGCCCATTCTCTCTCCTCACCTCTCCCCTCTCCAAACAATGCTCCTGGCTCCCACAAGCCCAGAACAAACAGTAGAGCCAGGAGTTCCATCCCCAGCATGACTCAAAATCCTCCTTTGTCTGAGCTTCCCTTGGAGGAGGCCATACTCCTGCCCAAGCTGCAGCTCTGTGGCTGGGATCAGCAGCTCTGCTCTGGGACCAGAAGAGGAAAAGTAGGGATGCCGCCCGGACAAAGCCAGGTTGCAAAGAGACCAGATGGTGACCCCGGGTAAGAGGCCGAGTGCATAGAGCTTTCCAATATTAGGGACAATGAGAGGACTGTCCCCCACAGTGAAGACCTCCTTCCAATAAGCTCCCACTTCTTTCTCAGCAGGGGACAGATGGGTAGACCCCAACAAGGCCTCTGTTTGGGGATCTGGAGTAGGGGCATCCCCCACAAGTAGGCAGGACATGGAATCAGGGATGCCTCAGTCAACAAGAGTCACCTGCCCATCACAAGGCACCCAGAGAGGACCCCCCTGCCCCGCCCACTGCTTTGGAGAATACAGGGGCAGATCCATCACCCTGCAGGAGCCAGCTCAAAACCCTGTCATTCCAGGCCAGCCTTCCAGGACCATCATGGATGTCCTCTGGTTCTCAAGGCCTCCCTGGGTCCCTGCAGGGTCACCCAAAGGGAACCGTGACCCAGAGCCCTTCACGGCTGTACTAAGACAGGGAGAGGACCACAGCACACCTTTGGAGGTCTAGGCTCTGACGGGGCCCTGTCTCTAAGCCCACAGGAAGGCAGGTGTGAGGGGAGGTGGCTGGCACCAGCCAGGTACTGATGCCCATTCTAGAAGACATATGGGCTTAGGGGAGCAGGGATGGCTGGGGAGAGGCCATAGTGATGTTCCGGTCAGAGGAGCCACCAGGCAAAACGGCACCAGAGCCCCTTGGCAGCTGGTCCTTGGGAAACCACAGCCGGGTCTCCAGGCCTGCATCACATGCCCCAGACCAAAACAACCTTCCACGGAGTGTGGGTTGTGACAGCAAAAGCTGCCCCCGAGCTGCGGGCATTCACAGATCCAGCAACATTCATGCTTCGTTATTAGGACAGTAGGACTTTTCATCACCAAATTCCAGGAGTATGGCAAACCCAAAAGATTCCAGAGCATTCTATATAGAAGAAAGAAAAGCAGATGTCTCCAGTGGGCAGCTCCAAGAGATACTCTGGGGGA
Source organism: Carlito syrichta (assembly GCF_000164805.1). NCBI lineage: Eukaryota > Metazoa > Chordata > Mammalia > Primates > Tarsiidae > Carlito > Carlito syrichta. Next base: position 188,333 of record NW_007250845.1, read on the forward strand.
GAGTGTCGGGGCGGGGGGCATATGGAAAGGTTTTGTGTCTGTGTCCAGCAAGGGTCTAGAAGGACAATGCCATAAGCCGGGCTCGGTGGCTCAGTCTATAAACCCGCGCCTTTGGGAGGCTGAGGTGAGTGGATTGCCTGAGCCCGCGGGTTCGAGACCCGCCTGGGCAGCGAGACCTCATCTCTACAATAAATCAAAAAATCAGCCAGGCATGGTAGCGCATGCCTGTAATTCCGGCTACTTGGAAGGCTGAGGCAGAAGGATCGCCGGAGCCCAGCAGGTCGAGGCTGCGGTGGCCGGGAGCGGCCACTGCACTCCAGTCTGGGCGACAGAGTGAGACTCCAACTCAAAAAAAAGAAATGTAACATGGATTAAGTATTTACTAGGCCCTAGTCTGAACACTTTATACATGTATCATTTAATTTAATTCCAAAACCACCCTAAATGGTAGGCACAATTATAATACCCTAGGTGCGATCATAGCTCACTGTAGCCTCAACCTCTTGGGCTCAAGCAATTCTCATACCTCAGCCTCCCAAGTAGTTGGGACTACAGGAGCACACCACCATGCCCAGCTAATTTTTTAAAAAATTTTTGTAGAGATGGGGTCTAGCTATATTGCCCAGGCTGGCTTTGAACTCCTGGCCTCAACAACCCTGCCACCCAGGACTCTCAAAATGCTGGAATTACAGGCGTGAACCACCGTGCCCAGTTTTATCCCCTATTTTAAAGATGAAAATGGCTCAGAAAGGCGACATCTTTTGACCAAAGGCACACAGCTAAGTAGTATCAGTGCTGGGATCTGAACCCAGGCAGTCTGACTCCCAGACCATTATGAAACACTGCTTGGAATACCTGTACACTTCAGCAGAAAAAGTTCTGAACCAGGACTCAAGAGACCTGGATTCTGGGCCAATTGTGCCAGTTACTGCCCCTACTCATGCAATCCTGAACAAATCGTCTCAGCTTCCTGGACCTCCACTGGCTCATCTGTGACTTGAGAGTTTGAGCAGAATCAGGAGCAGCACATGTATGCACATGTGCCTTTTCTCTGTTACTATGCCATGGCACACAGCAGACATCACTAATCAACGGCTGCACGTGCTGACTGAGCCCCTTGAAGGCTCGCTCACTCTCCATCCTGCACGCAACCACCACTTATCAGCTGGAGTCGCAACTGAAACACCTTTGCCTTCCCAGGGCTAGATTTTTCTGAGCACACTCTGACTCTAAAAACCTACAACTCTGTTACTAGGCCTCTAAAGACAAACTTTTAATTCTAGCCCCAGCTCCAAGCAGACTGCCGTCTCTCCACCTCAGTCTTCCCCCTACCAAATGGACATTATGACACTCGGTGGGGTCAACTCCCCTTTCCCTCCTGCCCCATGAACGCACTCCAGGCCATCCCCCAACAGAGTTCCACAGACTGAGTCCACTCCTAGGGTGGTCCTGCTAGGGCCTCTCCAGGCTGCTTCTCAAGGGGGCCCAACAGAAGGGAGCGCTAAGGCCAAGTCACCGGCATGACAGGATGAAGGGGCACAGGCTCCTTTGCATTAAGCACTGTTTTTCCAGAAGGTTCCAGTCACAATGAAAATATTTCCTAGAGGCAATAACACAGGAAATTGCTATCAGTCATTGACACCTGGACTGGAGTTTCTTTGTTCCCTCCCTCTCCAGTCAAGCAGCTAACCTAGAGCAGAGTTTTATGGACTGGGACAGGTTCCAAATCTAGGTTCTGTTTCAGAGAAACCCACCCTAAAGGGAAGGGGGCAGAAAGGGACATTTGGAGAGGACAGTCACTAGTGGCTAAAAAAGCTGGATGAATAAAACATGCTCCACAGTTGCCAAGGATACTTGCATTTTAATAAGGAACAGAGTTTCAGGCCAAAGGAATTACTCTCTAATGGTGGAATTACAAGCATCAACCATGATTTAGGAAGGTATTAAGCAGAGAAAGTTGTTCCAACATCCCTGAAATCCCAACAAGTGAGTGGCTGTGACTGTGCAAGCCCTCAACAAACAGCAAATGAGCTGCAAATTTAAGAGATTAATAATATTATTACTGGCAACTTGTGATTCCGCCTGCCAGTGAGCACGGCTGCCACCACGCAGACAGACCCAGATGCCCACAGGAGCCCAGGACACGCACTCTTCGGTCTGGAAATCATCCATTTGGGAACCAGTTGCCAGAAAAGCTGAAGAGAACCCTTCCTCCATCTGCCCCTTAATCACACACACTGAGAAGATACATAATTAATTTGTTCTCAACAGTTGTTCTGTGACTGGAAGAACGAAGGCATCTCTGGAATGGCGATTACAGACCAGAAAAACAAGTGTGAGGCCATGAGCAGAATGATGCACCAGCCAGTCTGCTTCCCTTCCCCCACCCAGCATCCAGCTCAGGCCACAGGCCTGGAGGGGAGACAGAAGCCTGATTCATTTCCTCACAGCTTTGAGCTCTTGGGGGCTGGCGGAAAGGGTCAGAAAACAAAACCCTGCAAGACACAGAGAAGGAGGCCTCACTCCAACCTCAGAGAGAGCTAGAACAGTCTCAGAGCTCAGGTGCACCATGAGGGCCCACAGACAGGGCACTTTGGCAACAAGTGGACAGGTAGAAATTAGACGAAAGGGCTGGGCACGGTGGCTCAGCCTATAATCTCAGCACTTTGGGAAATGGATTGCCTGAGCCCGCAGGTACAAGACCAGCCTGGGCAGCTTGATGAGACCTCGTCTCTACAATAAATCAAAAATTAGCAGGGCACGGTAGCGCATGCCTATAGTTCCGGCTACTTGGAAGGCTTGAGGCGGAAGGATCGCAGGAGCCCAGCAGGTTGATGCTAGGGTGGCCGTGAGTGTGCCACTGCACTCTAGCCTAGGCGACAGAGTGAGACCCCAACTCAAAAAAAAAAAAAAAATAGAAATTAGACAAAAGTAGGCTGGGTGCAGTGGTTCACACCTGTAATCCCAGCACTTTAGGAGGCTGAGGTGGGAGGATTGCTTGAGTAGCCTGAACAACACAGCAAGACATCTCTGCCAAAAATCAAACAATTAGCCAGGTGTAGTGGTGCCTGCCTCTAGTCCCAGTCACTCGGGAGGCTGAGGCGAAAGGATCATCTGAGCCCAGGAGCTTGAGGCTGTGGAGAGCTGTGATCATGGCACAGCACTCCAGCCTAGGTGACAGAGTGAGACCCTGACTCAAAAAAAAAAAAGAAAAAGAAATTAGACAAAATTAAACAATTCATGTTCATTTCACTAGCTGTTCTAGTTACATTGTAATTAGAGAAAAGTCCATTTTTAGAGATGCACACTGAAACTGCAGGTAAAATGCCATGATTTCTATAATTTATAATTCTTCATCCAAAAAAAAAAGTAATAAAAGAATAATGGCAACACGCTTTAGACCCTGGTGCCAGATATGGGTCCATCATGTTACTCTCTGTGCTTCTTCATCACATCAGAAGTTTCCATACAGAATTGGTTGTTTATTCTTAAAGACCCAATAGTAGCTCGCAGCCTGCTGAAACTGCCCCCTCACCCCGGCCTGGGAAGCCCCGTGCTCCCGACCTGGGCAGCCTCTCTCATCTTCTTTGGTACTGTTCTCATTCACTCCACTCTGTCACACGAGCCCCCTTTCAGGCACTCACTGCTACCACCTCAGGGCTTTTAGGTTTGCAGTCCACTCTTCCCAGGGCTGGCTTCACAGGCACATGGCCTGGCCCTGTACTTGGAAGGGACTGCACTTGTGGTTCAATGCTCTGCAGTCACCACGGAGGTCAGAATAATGCCCCTCCCCTCCCTCCCCACCCTACCCCCCACCCTCAGGGTTCAGGTCCTAATCCCTGGAACCTATGACTACATTACCTAACAAGGCAAAGGAACTAAGGTTGCAGAAGACATGAAGGTGTCACTTGCTGACCTTGAGGTGGCGAGATGCTCCTGGATGCCCCAGGTGGACCCAGGGTCATCACGTGACTTTTGTAAGTGGAAGAAAGAGTTGGAAGACAGCCAAAGAGGCAGCAGCGGGAGAAGGACTTGGCCAGATGTTGCAGGCTTTAAAGACAAAGGAAGGAGGCCGTGGACCAAGGAATAGGGCGGCCTCTGGAAGCTGGAAAAAAGGAATTCTCCCCTGGAGCCTGCATAAGGAAGGCCGCCCCCTGCTGATGCCTTCATTTTCTCCCAGTGAGAACTATTTCAGACTTTCTGACCTCTCCTTACAAGAGAATAAATGTGTGTTGTTTGAAGCCACCAGGTTTGTGGTCATTTGTGACAGCAGCCATAGGAACGAATATACTTGCTGTCATGAAATTCTTTTTTTTTTTTTTTTTTTTGAGTCGGGTTCTCACTCTGTAGCCCAGGCTGGAGTGCAGTCACACAATCACAACTCGCTGCAGTTTCAGCCTCCTGGGCTCAAGTGATCCTCTCACCTCAGCCTCCTGAGTAGCTGAAACTACAGGTGCATGCCACTACTCCTGGCTAATTTTTTTTTTTTTTTTTTTGTAGAAACAAGGTCTCACCATGTTGCCCAGGCTGTTATCAAACTCCTAGGCCCAAACAACCCTCCTGCCTCAGTCTCCCAAAATGCTGGGATTATAGGCACAAGCCACTGTGCCTGGCCTGTTTTGAAATTCAAATTCATAATGCTATTTTTGAATTTGTGTTTCGTAAGTGAAGTCTGACAGGACAAAGGAGCATGAAGCCTGGGAGGCTCAGCTCCACACAGTCCCACCTTCTGGGAAAGGGGTCTTGGCTGACCATTCCCCATCCCCCCACACACACACGGGTGCCAACCAGCACACTAATAGGGAGAAGCCTGCGTTCTGCCCTTGTTCTGCGTCCCTGCAGGGGCCTTGGCACAGGAAGGGGGAGGGTTGAGGTCATCCAGGTGCCACGTGGTACCCAGCCTCATCCTAGACTACGATGACCACAGCAAGTTAAGCATGCTACCTGGCAGGAAGCTCTCACACACACACAGACTACAGCCTCTTGGGAGCTGCAGGAGGAGGGTCCCAGGAAGGGAGATTGATTTCCCCATCCCTAGCCGGAGCCCCACATTCCCATGTAGCACTGGGCCCCGGAAATCACTCTGCCAGCCTCTCACAGTCTCCCCAGCCCTTCCCTGGCTGGGTCTTTGGTCACTTATTAGACTGAACTGAAACCCCAAGTCAGAAAGCCCGTCCCCAGCCACCTCCCAACCCAGCTGCTCTTTGTCCCCTGACCCCACTACATCCTGACCCCTTAAGGCACTCGCAGGAGCTGAAATGATCTTGTTTTCATACTTCACTGATTCCCTGAAAAGTATCTTCTGAGACCACTGTGTGCTGAGCACTATTCTCAATGCTGCAGACCCAGGAGCAGGTGACACAGACCACATTCCCAGCCTTCCTAGAGCCACCGTGCTTCTGGGCTCCATCACTTGTCGATGATCTCTCGTTCCCCAAGAACAGAATACTGCATACCTAGCATCCCACACAGTGCCTGGCACACAGCAGGTGTTCCGTAAACATTTGCTGGAACAACTGGCCACATGAACAGTGTCTTCAATCAACTAGACTGTAACCCAGCACGCAAACAGACATGCCTCCTCATCCCACAGAATGGGGATGGGGGTAAAGAGCTATCCCAGGTCGGGCGCGGTGGCTTACGCCTGTCACCCCAACACTTTGGGAAGCTGTGGCAGGAGGCTCACTCGAGCCCAGGAGTTCGAGGCCAGCCTGGGCAACATAGCAATACCTCATCTCTACAAAAATTAGGCTGGACGGGGTGGCACATGCCTATAGTCCCAGCTACTCAGGAGGCTGAGGAGGGAGGACTGCTTGATTCCAGGAGGTTGAGGCTGTGGTGAGCCATGATAGTGCTACTGCACTCCACCCTGGGCGACAGAGTGAGACCACAGATAAAAAAATTTTTTCTAAAAATCTATCCCATATGCAAAAAATTGGAGAGGAAGAGAGGCCTAGAGACAGACTGGGACGAGGGAGGAACAGCACCCCAGTTCTCGAACCACCTTGCCTTAAATTAGCCTCACATATGTCCTGCCCCCATCAGTCAACAGTTTATTTGTATATTTAAGTGAAGTTATTCTGCTAATTGGACATATGTCTCTTGCTTCTACAAGGAAAAGTCTATTAAAAAGTCTTGCTGTAGCAGGCAAGAGCTTTGAGGATAGTTTTATTCAGGGACAGGAAGAGAGCTGAGTGGATTTTAATTTGGTAGAAAATAGCTGCTTGGGGCCAAGACAGTGAGAAGTGGGAAATCAAGAGAGGCTATTAGATTATTCCTGCCGTTAACAAGTAGCTCGATCACCCTTACAGCTGTGGAGTGCCTTCCGTCAGCGTTATTAGTTACGTTGCAGCCTTCCATCCACCCCTGCTGTTCCAGCGATTCCCATTCTGGAGATGTGGCCACTGAGGCTTGAGACACTTATCTCGTCCAAGCTCATAGGAGTTGGTCCTCACTGCCCTTGTGGCCTAACCTCCTGAACACAGAAAGGTGGGAGAACGTTAGAGTCCAAGAGAACAATCAGAGGTGTGTCCAGAGAAATCGCAGAGGGCTATGGGGCTGGGATGTGGAGGGAAGCACTGGCTTCTCAAGCTTCGCAAATGGCTCCAATTCCCTGATTCAAGGAAATCCCTGCTGTCTGGACTCCGGCCCAGGAGAACCCTGGAGTGATCCTGAAAGAACACCTGGGTCTGGGTAATTTACAGAGAACAGAGATGTGCTTCTGCAGTCCTGGAGGCTGGGAAGCCAAGGCCCAGAGACCCTGCCCAGCAAGGGCTTCTTGCTGCATCAGCCCATGGCAGAAGGCAGAAGGGTCAGAGGGTACGCACACATGCGAGGGAGAGAGAAAGGAGAGAGGAGGAGAAGGGCAGGGAAGGGGCCAGCTCACGCTTTTATCAGGAACCCACTCCCAGGATAACTAACCCCCTCCCATGTAACTAACCCACTCCCATGATGACTAATCCATTTCCATGAAAATTAAACCACTCCCATGATAACTAGCCCACTTCCACAATACCTAACCCATTCCCATAACTAACCTGCTCCCATGAAAACTAACCCACTCCCATAATAATGAACCCACTCCCACAATAACTAACTCACTCCCATGATAACTAACCCACTCTCATAATTAATCTGCTCCCATAACTAACTGGCTCCCATGAAAACTAACCCACTCCCCCAGAAACTAATCCACTCCCATGATAACAAACCACTCCCATAACTAACCCATTCTCATGATAACTAACCCACTCCTATGGTAACTGACCTATTTCCATGATAATGGATTCATTTCAACAGTAACTGACCCTCTCCCATGATAACTAACTCACTCTAGTAATAACTAACCCACTACCATAACTAATCTATTCCCACCATAACTGACCCACTCCCATGAAAACTAACCCACTCCCATGATAACTAACCCATTCCCACCATAACTAATCCATTTCCATGTTAACTAATTCACTCCCATGAAAACCAACCCACTCCCACAGGAACTAACCCACTCTCATGGTAATTAACCCACTCCCACAATAACTAACCCACTCCCATGATAATTAACCCACTCCCATAGTAACTAACCCACTCTCATGGTAACTAACTTACTCCCATAATAACTAACCCACTCCCATGAAAACTAACCCACTCCCATGATAACTAACCCACTCCTACAATAACTAACTCACTCCCATGAAAACTAACATGCTCCCACAACAACTAACCTATTCCCACAATAACTTACCCACTCACTCCCATAATAACTAACCCACTCCCACAATAAAGGCATTAAACCATTCATGAGGGCAGAGCCCTCAAAACCTAATCACCTGTTGAGGTTCCCCCAACACCGTTGCACTGGGGATTACATTTCCAACACAAGAACTAAGGGAGACACATTCAAACCACAGCAGAAGCTTACCTGGAAATGCATTAAAAATCTAGCTTTCCAGGCCTCACCCAGAATCACTAACAATAAACCTTTAGAGTATGGGGCCTGGGACTCTGCACTTTATGAGGCACCCAGGTAACTTTGATTGTCTGATAAGTTGGGAACTCCCAGGGAGCTGTCCCATCCCACCTCTGTGCCAATACATAGATTCTCTTCTGTTTCTGGAAAGCTGCCCCCGGATACAGGTTTCACAAGCATGGACTAACCTACCTTAGCCACAGGGAAGTCCTAGCTTGTGCCTTCCCCAAATCCCTCATCACAGAGCTTCATCCCATTCCCCTCACCCTTCCAGGCAGAGGTGGAAATGGCTCAGACATGGTGAAAGCACCCAGTCCAGGGCAGGGCATGAAACTGCAGAGGGTTCTCAGTGGGAAGAACAATGGGGAAAGATTAGCCCTGCCAGGGTGAATCCAGGATGGAGTCTGAGATGGGAAAAGGCAGGCAAAAGCCAGCCTCCCCTCCCTCCCACAGCCTTGCGTGAGGTGCAGGCTAAGCCCTCAACACAGCACCGACTCTGCCTGCCTCCACCTATTCCACAGAGCAGGTGGGGGGCCAGGTGGAGGGCGGCTCTGCAGCAACAGGAAGTCAGTCCCGGGGGTCCAGGCGGCACCTGTGGGCAAGGAAGCCTGAGACTCACACACGCGAGGAACAGCACGCAGATGAGAACAGAGAGACGCCCGCACACAGCCACGGCCTCCCACCTCTAGAGACCTGGAGGCGTATTTTGTTTCATTCCAGGGGTGGCCTTGGAAACGGGATCACTGCCCCAGAGCCACACCAGCAAACACCAGCCCACTGGGCATCTCCAAGCCCAAAGCAGCCCCAGGGGACAAACAGAGTGAGCTAGGAAGAGAGAAGAGTTGGAACAGCAGGGGAAAGACCAGGCGGTAGCGGGTGCGGGCCTGGGCATGGCCAACACCTGCCATGGACCGCAGCAGCCTTGTTTCTGGAAGCAGGACCTGGACCAGCAGCAGTGTGCCAAAGGTGCAGCAGAATCAGCTGCAGGCGGTACCCAGAATGCTATTTGCATATGCATTAGATAGACAGAAGGAACAAACCAAACCTGTAATTTCACAGATATTTTTGCTTAGAACAAAGCCAAGTAAAGGAAAAAGAGACAACAGAATGAAAAACATCATAGAGATACCTGAATAGTTGGTTATCAAGACATGCCTGGAAGACTGGGCATGGTGGCTCATGCCTGTAATCCCAGCACTTTGGATTGCCTGAGCCCAGAGGTTCAAGACCAACCTGAGCAACATGGTGAGACCTCACCTCTACAGTAAATTAAAAAATTAGCTGGGCATGGTGGCATGTACCTGTAGTTCCAGCTACTTGGAAGGCTGAGGTGGAAGGATCGTCTGAGCCCAACAGGTCGAGGCTGCAGTGGACATAAGCGTGCCACTGCACTCTAGTCCAGGTGACAGAGTAAGACTCCCACTCAAAAAAAAAAAGAAATGCATGGGAATAACAAATGAATTCAAGACAGGTTTATTCCAGTTATGTGGGAAACAGCCTGGAATCAAGGAAGGTACCCAGGGGTTACATATTAGTTCTGAAATTGGGCGGGAGCTATGAGACAGCTTCACTGCAGCCTTGACCTCCTGAGCTCAAAGGATCCTTCCCCCTTAGCCTCCTGAGTAACTAGGACTACAGGCATGTGCCACCAAGCCTGACAAATTTCTGTATTTTTTGTAAAGACAAGGTCTCACTCTGCTGTCCAGGTTGGTCTCGAACTCCTGGGCTCAAACAATTCTTCCACCTTGGCCTCCCAAAGTGCTGAGATTACAGGCGTGAGCCACTGTGCCAGCCCTGAATGATTTTTTATGCCTTGCCTTAGGTCTTAAAGATTTCATGTGTTTCTTAAAATGCAAGGAGTATGTAGATACAGCAATACATGGTCCACAGGTAACAAGAAGTCTGGACCGACTAAGAGGGTAACTGGCACTTCCTTAGGTACATGGGACCTACAGAGAAGTCACCGCATAGTAAACCCAGTTCCCAGGGGACATTCAGTCGTGCCACATTTTCCCCCAGAGTCCTCCCTAAAGGGAGGGGACCCCACCAAGTCTCCTCCTAGACCTCACCAAGACCCAATAACCCATTCCTGTGAACTCTCTAGGAATCAGAAAGGCTTTGGGGTCAGGGCCATGAGGAAGATGGTGCAGATTCGCCACGCAGTATTCAGAAAGGTCTGGGTACACAGAAGCCTATAAGGAGGCGCCAGACACAATCCCAGACTCTTCCTCATTCCAGACCCGGTTCTCAGATGACCCAACCAGAGCAAATGAAATGCAGCTCAAGCTCCTGCAAAAATTATCGCAAACTCCGAGCAAGTCAGTCACCAAGATAGCAGGGATCCAATCTCGCTCCTCTGTGCACAACGCGCTCAGGCACACGGGCCGGATGACAAGCAAAAGCAGCCAAAGGGGGTCTGCAGGCGCCGGTGTGAAAACTCACTGAGAAGCCTTCCCGGGGTCAGCAGATGCTGTACATACAAAGGAACGGGAGCACGTGAGATGGGGAGGAACTCCGGAGGAGGACGCACCCCACCCCACCAACCACACAAGGCTCCAGCCCTGTCCCCTGGCTGTAGGTTAGTAACTGTCAGGGGCCAGGAGCAGCAATCCAGGCCTGGCACCACAGTCATCATAAAGACCCGCCAGGCCTTCTGCAGCTGGGGACTTCAAGCCTGCTGCCCTCATACCCGGCTGGGAGCCCCCTGAGGGCAGAGGTCAAGTCTTATCACCCTGTATCTCCTCTGAGCCCCCTTCCTTCTAAACACAGATTTCAGAAATACCAAAATGGCTTCCCATGCTCCAGTCCCAAACAGCCGGGGTCCCTAAGCAAGGTCAGGTGTAAAGTTAGCACAATCGGATGGAAACAAAAGGCTCTTACAGCAAATGTACAGCAATTCCCCTTCGCACAGTTGGTTACTGTAAGGAAGCATCCTACCCCCAGGATGCTCAAGAGCATGCGAAGAGAGTGCAAATGCCAGGTATGTGTTGAATAGACTGTTTGGCTGATCGATTAAATGAGTAAAGGAACCTCCAGGGAGGACACTCCATGTCACTTCTTCTTCCTCTGGTGTTTCCCAAACCCACCCTGGGCAGCAGCAGAGCCTCAGGCTCAGATGGGGGGGGTGTGAGGAGGGGGTGGGGGACGGGCAGCTCCCATAACAGCAGTCGGTTGACAAGGGCCGCTGCACCGGCATCTTTATCTTCACTTTCAATCCAGATTGGTGCTTTTCTCCAGATTGGAAGCAGATAAACAGGGAGCTGGCAACTGGATATCAAACATGAAGAACATCAGACTGGGCAAGATCTGGATGTCAAGATCAAGTCCATCATCTGCCACAAACCTACCGGGTGCCTAAAGAAACCACATGGCCTCTCTGGACCCTCAGTTCCACACCTGGACATTAGAGGCTTGAGCTGGCTGATGCCCATGGTGTCCTTCTCAAGTTCAGTGGGGGCTTGACGTGGAGGTTCGTGCCCTGTAAACCCAGCTCTCTGAGAGGCCAAGGTGAGAGGATTGCTTTGAGCCCAGGAGTTCAAGACCAGCCTGGGGAACATAGCGAGGCATCGTCTTTACAAAATTAGCAAAAAATTAGCTGGGTGTGGGAGAACATCCCTGTAGTCCCAGCTACTCAAGAGGCTGAGGTGGAAGGATTACCTGAACCCAGAAGGGTGAAGCTGCAGTGAATATGATCATGCCATTGTACTACAGCCTGAGCAACAGATTGAGATCCTGACTCAAAAAAAATTAGAAGAAATGAGGAAAATAAAATATCATGAACTTATTCATTCAAATGATAAGGAGCTATCATGGCATACCCAGTGCTCTGGCTCTCCACTCTGCCTTGTTTAAATAATCCATGATATCTAATGGAGCTTCTGGCCTCCATTCTTACCAACTCAGTGGTGGCAGGCAGGAAAGCAGAGGTACTTGGCAGTGGCTGAGGAGCCCAGATACCTGAGTCCAGGTCCAGAACAGCTCAAATTCCACCCAGCACCATCCCAGCCTCTCCTCACACCCTTTAGGCACCAGAATTTCTGAATTTCATTTCATCCCTTGAGTTGCGGGACTGTCTGTGTCCTACCAAAATTCTATTTATGCCTCAAGACCCAGCATGTTCTCCAAGAATCCCCAGTATATCAGGACTCATTTGGTTACAAGTAACAGTAAACTTAAACCACTTCAAGCAAAAAAGATAATTCCCTGGAAGACATAACTGAAAATTCCAGTGTTAGTCAAGTTCCCGATTCAGTTAGATGCAGGGACTTAAAGGACACATCTCTTTGCAATGCTAGCTTCACTCATAGATGGGCTCTCCCCTCATGGTAGCAAGATGGCTACCAACAGTTCTAAACCAACATCTCACACTCTCAGCGAACCCAGTAGAAAAAGGGAAAGCTGCTACTCCCAAAAAAGTCCTGGGTCTGAGGCTCACTGGCCAGAACTGGCTCAGATGCCCAGCCTGAATCAATCTGCAAGGACAACAGGAGAGAATCCACCAGCTGCCTGGCTAATGAACATCGCGACGCCCCAAAGGACAGCTTATATGCTGCTCCCCAAACCGAGAATGGCTTTGGAACCGCAAAACTGACAAACACCCACTAAAATCCCCACCCACTGGTCAGAATCAGCTCTGTCCTGCCTCCTCCAGCCCTTTGCCTGGATGCCTACACCCGCAGTATCTCCCTTCTGCTTTGTGAACAGGTCTGCTTATACACTTCTCAGTTTTAAAGTATCCTGGGGACCAGGAGTCTGGCTCCCCCAAGCACCTAAACCCTCCCCACCCCTCGGCTGCCTAGCAAAGGGCCGCTATGCCTCCAGAAGACACTATATCACGTTGGCGCCCCACCCTGGGGATGCAGAGCTGAGTCACTGAGATCCCAGCCTGGCTGTGCGAAGTCACTGCGCAGTGAGTCTCCGGGCTCTGGCACACTCTGAGGCCGGGAGATGCTAGCTTGACAGGTGAGATAATTAGGTTTTAGCTTTGCTCACTCCTTTATCAGCTACGCTGACGAGAAGGGATAAGCACTCCCACAGAAGAAAACACCCCTGCGGGATTTACTCATGCTCCCAGCCGGCTCCCTCTTCCCGGGCATGACTCCCGGAGACCAGCCTGCATCCTGTTATCTGCTGCGGTCACCACGTGCTGTCCTCTTGTCAAACACCATGCTGAACTTTCCTTCCTGCATCTCCCAAATCTGTCAGTTTCCCCAGGAGCTGTGGCGCCATTGTCTTTCAGATGACTTACACATGATGGGCAACTGTCTTCATGACACCTACTGCCCACCTGCTCCACAGACTCCTCAAGGCAGAGGCCTTGCCTGCAACCTGGTCTAACGTTCTCTGTAGAAGGTCACTCTGGTGGATTCCAAGGTCCATAGAAAGTGGGATGGGGAAAAGCAGGAGGGCATTAAGTCTCAGCCAAGAGCTTTGAGATCCTCCATAAAAACTAGCATTTCACTCTTTCATTCACTCAATAAACCTTTAGTCAGGACCTATTATATCCTGGTTACTGGTATAAATGCCAGCACATAGAGATTCACAGCACAGACCAAGAACATACCTTCCAGGAGACATCTGATTTATTTTTTGGGGTTTTTTGTTTGTTGTATATTTTGGGGTTTTTTTGGTTTTTGTTTTCGAGTTGGAGTCTCACTCATCGCCCAGGTTGGAGTGCAGTAGTACACTCACAGCCACGGCAGCCTTTACCTGCTGGGCTTAGGTGATCCTTCAGTCTCAGTCTTCCAAGTAGCTGGAACTACAGATGCACACCACCACACCCAGCTAATGTTTGTGATTTATTGTAAAGACGAGATCCCACCAAGTTGCCCAGGCTGGTCTTGAACCCCCAGGCTCAGGCAATCCTCTCACTTCAGCCTCCCAAAGTGCTGGTATTACAAGCTGAGCCACCGTATCCAGCTCTGACTTGTTTTTAATACTGCTTTATATTTTACAAGGCACTAACTGAGATACAGATACATAATCTTCTGTAAGTAATATAACCATCTCTAGTTTACAGACAAGAAGGATGGCATCTCCAGAAGGCTAAATGAACTTCCCGAAGCTAAAGCACAAACTCAGATCTCCTGGTTACCATATAAACCCTGAGCTATCTCTGGGGTCTCTCCAAAGGCAAAGAGGCAGCGGAGAGCAGCCCGGCACTGAAAGTGACATTAAATCAATGCAAGCCTAGGTATCATCGCTAGGGTGGAAGAGCCAAAAAAACAAAGACCCAACCCCTGATCTAAAGAAACTGAAAGTTTAAAAAGAGAGAAAGGGCCGGGTGCACTCAAACCTATAATCCCAGCACTTTGGGAGGCCGAGGCGAGAGGACTGCCTGAGTCCAGGGGTTCAAGACCAGCCTGGGGGCAACTTGATGAGACATCATTTCTACAATAAATCAAAAGATCAGCCAGGCACAGTAGCACACGCCTGCAGTTCTGGCTACTTAGAAGGCTGAGGTAAAAGGATTGCCTGAGCCTAGTAGGTCAATGCTGGGGTGGCCGTGAGCATGCTACTGCACTCCAACCTGGGCAATGGAGTGAGATGCCAACTCAAAAAAAAAAGAGAGAGAGAGAGAGAGAAAGACATGTAACCAACAACCTGTCGCAAGAAGAAAAAGAGCCAGGCACAGTGGCTCACACCTATAATCCTAGCACTTTGGGAGGCCAAGGTGGGAGGATCACTTGAGCCCAAGAGTTCAAGACCAGTCTGGGCAACATAATGAGACCTCCATCTCTACACACACAAAAAAATCAAAAAAGTAGCTGGCTTGATGGCACACACCTGTAGTCCCAGCCACTAGGGAGACTGAGGCAGGAGGATGGTTTGAGCTCAGAAGGTCAAGGCTGCAGTGCTGCTGCACTCCCCCCCCCCCCAAAAAAAGAGTAAAATTCAAATAGGAAGACTTCTGGAGAGATACATAAGAAACCGTAATTGCCTCCAAGCAAGAAAATTGTGTACCTGGAACAAGAGAAGAAGGGTCATTTCATATGTTTCAAATATGATATATTTTGAATTATGTACTACTTGGACGTATTTTCCATTAAATAACACTTTGAAGATGCAACCAACCAAACCCTGAATGTGGAAAATTCTACAGGATAAATGATCTGATTTTTTCAATAAGGAAGTAACTCAAAAAAAAAAAAAAAAAAAAAACAAACAGGAGAGGGGAATTGTTATAGATTTTAAAAGAGGTAGGAGATGTCAACTAAATGTAATATATGTACTTCATGTGGATCCAGATTTGAGCAAACTAACTGTAAAAAGAAAATTTGGGCCGGGTTCAGTGGCTCAGCCTGTAATCTCACGCCTTTGGGAGGCTGAGGTGAATGGATTGCTTGAGCCCGCGGGTTCGAGACCTGCCTGGGCAGCGTAGACCTCATCTCTACAATAAATCAAAAAATCAGCCGGGCGTGATAGCACGCGCCTGCAGTTTCAGCTACTTGGAAGGCTGAGGCGGAAGGATCGCCGGAGCCCAGCAGGTTGAGGCTGCGGTGGCCCGGAGCAGCGCTGTGAATGTGCCACTCTACTCCAGCCTGGGCAACAGAGTGAGAGTTCAACTTAAAAAAAAAAAGGACAATTTTGAGTGGCAACAAGGGAAATTTAAATATGGACTAGCTATCAGAGATGATTAAGGAACTGATAATTTTGTTAGGTGTTTTTTTAAAAGTCCTTATCTATTTGAGAAACATACTAAAGTATTTATAGAGGAAACAATATGATGCCTACAATTTGTATTTAAATATTTCAGCAGAAAGTAATAATAAATAAATGAAATTTTTTTTTTTTTTTTTTTTTTTTGAGTTGGAGTCTCATTCTGTCGCCCAGACTGGAGTGCAGTGGCCGCTCCCGGCCACCGCAAATGAATTTTTTAAATGAGGCCAGAAACAGCGGCTCACACTTGTAATCCCAGCACTTTGGAAGGCTGAGGTAGGAGGATCACTTGAAGTCAGAAGTTTGAGATCAGCCTTCACAACATAGCAAGATCCCATCCCTTCAAAAAATAAAAATTAGCAAGATATAGAATACTATAATGGACAATGGAGACTCAGAAGGGGGAGGAGGAAAAGAGGGAGAGGGTGGGAAGGAGGGAAAGATGAAAAATCACCTATTGGGTACAATGTGCAATAGTGGGGGTTATGGGTAAACTTACAGCCCAGACTTCTTCACCACTACTCAACGCATCCATCCATGTAACCAAAAAAAATCATTTTTACACCCTAAAAATTTAGTCGGGTACAGTGGCTCATACCTGTAATCCCAACACTTTGGGAGGCCAAGGCAGCTAAGACATCGCCTCTTCAAAAAATAAAAAAATTAGTGGGAATAATGGCATGCACCTGTGATCCCAGCCACTCAGAAAGTTGAGTTGGGAGGATTTCTTGAGCCCAGGAGTTTGAGGCAGCAGTGAGCTGATTGTGCCTCTCCAGCCTAGACAAAGAGCAAGACTCTGTCTCTAAAAAAACTAAAATAACTATAATCCCAGCACTTTGGGAGGCCGAGGTGAGGGGATTGCCTGAGGCCACGAATTTGAGAACAACCTGGGCAACTTGGCAAGACCTCAACTCTACAATAAATCAAAAAATTAGCCAGGCATGGTAGCGCACACCTATAGTTCTGGCTACTTGGAAGGCTGCGGTGGAAGGATCACCAGAGCCCAGCAGATCAATGCTGAGGTGGCCGTGAGCGTACCACTGCACTCCAGCCTGAGTGACGAAGTGAGACTCCAACTAAAAAAAAAAAAAAAAAAACTAAAATAAAATAAAGGAAGGAATGAATAAGTAAAGGAGGGAAAGAATGACTAACAAGCTGGGGAAATATTGATGGTTTCTGAAGCTGGCTACGGAGTCCACCAGGGTTCCTTACACTACTCTCTCCACTCTTTTGCAATTGCCATCATAAAAATACTAAATAAAAATGTGAGAATCAATGATTCCATCTACACAGGATGACTGAGAAGAAAAGCATCCCAGAGGGGTGGTGCTTGAGCTGAGTCTAGGGGATGACTAGGAATTTTCTAAGGGGTAAAGGGCGCTCCAGACAGAAGGGGCAGTCAGAGCACAGACAGGCCAATCTGCCTCAACCTCCCTCTGGAGGAGCCAAAGGTATCGACACTTTACCTCAAACTCAACCCACATCCACAAAAACACCCTCACGCTCGATGAGTTTGAGGCTGGCGTTCTTGGATCTTGAAATGCAGTATCACCATTGGTACCTTGTTTCAAGTGAGGAGAGTTTAGGGGCCGACAGCACCCTCTAGAGGCCTACAAGAGGCCCTGAGAAGCCATCAGAGGATGGGAAAGCAATTAACCTCTTTCAATAGGGTTTTGCCTGACAAAGCATTTTGGAAGGCAGCTGAGTTATCTCAGAGACAGTCTATCTCCCTCCTAAGTCATCCCAGATACCTGGACTCCCAGAAACACAAGCCGGCCTCCAAACAGCACCTCACAGATTAATCACCTCAGTACCACGGGATGCAGCTTGAAGCTATTCTGACAGCCCCGCTCATCAGTACTAAAACATCTCCGCATGAAAGCAGGGACAGTCTTCACCTCCCTCCTTCCAAACCCCCAACAGCCCCAACCCCAATCCCCACTTTGCGCACAAGAAGCTTGCCGGCTGTGCAGCCACTTCGGGACTCTCCAGCCCTGGCCCAGCTGAGACGGGTCCCCTCCATCCCTTACCTTCGATCGCACCTGCAAGTACTCCTCTGAGCCATAGGGAACACTCCTCAGGGAGGTGAGGTAGTCATAACTGATGACAGCTGTCTGTGAATCACAGGAAGGAAACGTTTAGTTCCTGGACTTCAAGATGCCCCTTCTGCCCACGTCCTGTGGCTACAGGCCCCTGACAGGGGCTGCTATGTCTGGGGAAGTGGCCAGTCCCACCCCTAAGATGCTCTGTCCCTAGACCTTAGCCTGGCTGGCTCCCTCTGCAGAGAAGCCCAGTCTAAAGTTGCCTCCCCCAACCCAGTCAGGCACGGTGGCTCACATCTGTAATCTCAGCACTTTAGGAGGTCAAGACAAGAGGATTGCCTGATCCCAGGAGTTCAAGACCAGTCTGGGCATCTTGGAAAGACCTCATCTCTAAAATAAAAATAAAACAATTTTAGCCAGGCGTGGTGGCTCACACCTATAGTTCCAGCTACTTGGAAGGCTGAGGCAGAAGGAGCGCCTGAGCCCAGCAGGAGGAAGCTGCAGTGGCCATGATCGTGCCACTGCACTCCAGCCTGGAAAACAAAGTGATACTCCAACTCAAAAAAATAATGAAAATAAAAAATAAAGTTGCCCCCCACCCCCTACTAAGAACACTCAATTATGTATCATAACAAACCACCATCCAAAATTATCTTGCTCATCTGGTTCCTTGTTTATGGATGGTCTCTCCCTTGCTAGACTTTAAGTTCTAGAAGCTTGTCCTTCCTGTACGTTGTTGTACCCCAGCACCTTTTACACTGCCAGGCACATGGGTAAAGCCTCAATCAATACTAGCTGAGTGAATACTGTTAGATGAACTTCCTCTTCTCTGTATCTCAAATCAACATTATTTTATATTTATGTTTGGCCTCCTAGCATGAGTTTTGATGGTCTGGGTCCCATGGCCAAAACTGGAGCAGTCCCCTTATTCTTGGTGAATCAGAAAATCACAGGCTCCAAGATATCTCAGGCACAGAGAGGCCTTGGGGATTATCTAGTCCAAGACTTCCTTTATAAAATTGAGCAAGTGGGGGACCCTAGAAGTTCAAGAACTTAGAAAGTTGATAGTTACAAGAGTATGTTCTGTTATCTGCACTCCCCAAAGTTTTACTCCATTTATATGCTTGTCAAACACCAAGCACGAGCAATACCTCATCCCTGAGCAGTGTTCAAGGTTGACCAAGACCAAGCCCCGTCCATTAAAGAATGGACAGCCCAGAGGCTGGTTTATAAAGCACTGGCAAATGCCTTCCTCCCTCCTTCCCAAGGTTCATATCTCTCTGGCTCCATTCAAACTCTCTTCCCCTGGGACACTCAGCCTCATGACACAGCAGTGTATACCAGAGCACAACAGCATATTCCACAGTCACTCATCTTGACACAGCACATGGATTCAGCTTGTTCTCCGGCCTACCCATGGGTGCACCCCTCACCCAGAAGCCCTGCAAAGCTGCGTCTAGGTGGGACTGTTTGTTTCCACCCATCAATGCATATAAGACTACACTGGGCCCAAAAAAGTCACTAGGTAAACTTGGGAGCTGTTTCCTATTCCACAGCCCGTTTATCCAACTCCAGGACTCAGCTTAGCCTTGACGACAGGCAGAGTGGTCTCCCGCTCTGAGTCGTGCTCAGAAGAACACCTGACAACAATGGGTATTAAGAAAATGGTGAGATGACAACCAAAACAGACAGAGCATCAGAGTGAATCTCCATCAAGGAGAAGTGTGAGCTCATCCCACGGCAGTTGAAAGAGGAAAGGAAGCATGTGACCATCTCCCCACCAATGGGAGGGTTAGATGGGAGTGTCTGGGGGGAGCCACCATCCTCAGCAGAGTTAAGAGGATAGGGTCACCCCAGGACGACGTTCCCCTTGAGCCCCTAGAGAAAACCTCTGTCAAATATTCAACTCCAATTCTCCATCAGGTGGGGACTGGAGGGGATCCCCAAAGTTCTCTGAGGCCTAGACATTCTGAGCACAAGTCCTCCATCAGGAACCACTCACACTGGCTCATGGGAGAGAGACCAAGTTTTTTCTTTATGGTAGAATTTGATAAAAGCTGCCATGTCCCCCTTCCACGTGCATTTGTGAGGCATGTTCCCCCCCTGAGTCTGTCACTAAAATGTGACACAGAACCTCAAGTGTAAAGGCTTCGGAACAGAGATGCCACGCTCCCATTCTGCTTAACTTGAGGATGACAGAGGTTGTGTGCACAGGAATAAAGGTATATGAGGGCACACATCCATATCTGTGCACCTGTGTAGATGGAGACTGGACACAGGTGAGGGCACATGTGTCTCTCCGCAGGTGTATGTCTCATCTGCTCCGTATATGAACACTTGCAAGTAATACTGTGCTTCTTCGGTCACCCTCAAATGGGGAAAACCTACCGTAGCAACTGCTCTGCCCACCCTGACGGCACCAAAGTCATTGGGGTCCAAGTACTTGTTACTGTAGAGGTAGATACCAGAGGCTGCCAGTGCCATGCTGGTCCACGAGGCAAGCCTTAGAGCCTTTCTGGCCATGTCCCCAGATCCTGTAGAAGAAAGAAAATGTCAGGAAAAATCAGCAGCGAAGGGTGCCACAGGCAGACAGGATTCAAACATCAGTTCTGCCGCTAAGTGAATGTATATGTTGGCCAGGTGAGATGTCTCAAACTGTAAATCCCAGCACTTTGGGAGGCAGGATGGTTGAGGCTGGAGTTCAGGACCAGCCTTCGCAACATAGTGAGATCTTGTCTCTAAAAAAAAAAAAATTTTTTTGAGTCAGAGTCTCACTCTGTCACCCAGGCTGGAGTGCAGTGGCACACTCATGGCTACCCCAGTATCAACCTGCTGGGCTCAGGCGATCCCTCTGCCTCATCCTTCCAAGAAGCCAGAACTACAGGCATGCGCTACCATGGTCAGCTAATTTTTTGATACACTGTAGAGATGAGGTCTCACCAAGTTGCCCAGACTAGTCTCGAACCCCTGGGCTCAAGCAATCCTCTCACCTCAGCCTCCCAAAGTGCTGAAATTACAGGCTTGAGCCACCACACCCAACCTAAAAATAAAATTTTTTTAAAAAGTAAAGTGGGAGTAGCGAGGTACAGTGGCTCACACCTATAATCCCAGCACTTTGGGAGGCCCAGGCGAGAGGATTGCCTGAGTCCAGGGATTCGAGAGCAGCCTGGGCAACATGGCAAGACCTCGTCTCTACAACAAATACATAAATAAATTAGCCAGATGAGACGGCACATGCCTGTAGTTCTAGCTACTTGGAAGGCCAAGGTGGAAGGAGGTCAAGACTAAGCAAGCAGCATGCCACTGCACTCCAGCCTGGGTGACAAAGTGAGACTCCCACTCAAAAAAAATGAAAAATAAGCCAGGCTCGGTGGCTCAGCCTGTAATCCCGCGCCTTTGGGAGGCTGAGGTGAGTGGTTTGCCTGAGCCTGCAGGTTCGAGACCTGCCTGGGCAGCGAGACCTCATCTCTACAATAAATCAAAAAATCAGCCGGGCATGGTAGCGCGTGCCTGTAATTCGGGCTACTCGGAAGGCTGAGGCGGAAGGATCGCCGGAGCCCAGCGGGTCGAGGCTGCGGTGGCCGGGAGCGGCCACTGCACTCCAGTCTGGGCGACAGAGTGAGACTCCAACTCAAAAATAAATAAATAAATAAAGTGGGAGACTGTATGGCCTTGGGTAATTTTCTTCATCTCATTCAGCCTTAGTTTCCTCATCTGTAAAATGGGATCACACCCACCTCAGAAATTGTTGAGATAAAATGAGCTGATGGCCATAAAGTGCTTAGCACAGTTCTTGGCATAAGTCTATTCTCAAAGACCTTCTTCCTTCAACAATGCCAGGCACTGTTCTAGGTATCGGGGAGAGGGTGAACAAAGCAAAGCAGGTATGAAGTGCTGAGAAGAAAAGCAGCAAGGGCAGGGGTACCCAGGGGGAGAAAGGATGCTACCCACAAGGAAAGCGGGAGAGCATGCTAAGCACTGCTGCCTGTGACTGTCACTGCACCACCATGTACAGGCCTCATGGCCCTCCACTCCCTGGGCAAAGGTGGTCAGGCCACAGCCTTGGCAGCTGAGCAGAAGCAATCAGGTGGGCCTTCCACATCAGTTGATTTTCAAAATATTTACTTTGTTTTTGTTTTGTTTTGTTTTGTTTTTGAGTCAGGGTCATACTCTGTCACCCAGGCTGGAGTGTAGTGGCACAATCACAGCTACTGCAGTCTCGACCTCCAGGGTTCAGGTGGTCCTTCCGCCTCAGCCTCTTGAGTAGACTACAGGTGTGCACCCACCATGCCCAGCTACATTTTTAAAATTTTTTTGTACAGATAGGGTCTTGCTATCTGGGACTCTCAAACTCCTGGGCTCAAGTAGTCCTCCTGCCTTGGCATCTCAAAGTGATGAGATTACAAGTGTGAGCCCCATGCCAGGCCCTCTTTTTCTCTGATTGTTTTTGGACTCAGTACTTTTTATAATCCCATTATTTTTCCCGTTGCAATCTTCTTTTCCTAATGCAGCACTTCTAAAGTATAGTCAGAGGCTATAAAAAAGCCTGCATGTCACTTCAAAACTCCAGATTCCTAGAGTACACCCCATGGCCCACTGAACTATCAACTCTGTGGGTAAGACTAAAAAATTTAATAAAATAGGGTTTTTTTTGAGTTTATATAATTTTTTTTAAGATGTTGGGGGGTCATTCAGGGTTACGTATACAAATGTTCATTATGCAGGTACCCTTGTGGATGAGATATGCCCCTCCCAACGCCCCACAAAATCCCACTACGGCCAATCACACCCCCACCCACGTCAATTTCCCACTACTGACAATCCTTTTCTTATAGTATTACGATAATTGTTCAAGGTCCACTTATGAGTGAGAACATGTGATACTCAGTTCTTTGTTTCTGTGATAGATCACTCAGTATTATATAGACTCTAAGTCCATCCAAGTTGCCATGAAGTTCATAATTTTGTCCTTCTCTATGGCTGAATAATATTCTATCATGTGTATGTACCACATTTTTTGTATCCGGTTCTCTTTCGATGGACAGTTGGTTCCATGTTTTGTTTACTGTTGTGAACAATGCTGCAATAAACATGCGTGTGCAGGTATCTTTTTCATAGAGTGATTTGAGTTCCTTCAGGTATATTCCTAGTAGGGGAATTGCGGGGTCATATGGAAAGTCAATTTTTAGACCTTTTAGGAATCGCCAAACTGTTTTCCACAGACGTTGTACTAGTTTACACTCCTCTTGCCTCAGCCTCCCAAAGTACTAGGATTACAGGCTTGAGTTACCACGCCCAGCCCAAAGAAATAACTTAAGAGACTCATTTCTTTCCCTAAACGTAAATGTTCACTCTTTGGCCCAACTTCACAGCATTAGCCAATTTGCAGAGACAACTTAAGTGTCCATCCATGAACGGATAAAAAAATTGTGGTGCGTGTACATATACACAGTGGAAAATGATTCAGCCATGAGAAGAAGGAAATCCTGTCATTTTTGACAACATAGATGAGCCTGGAGGTCATTACAATAAGTGAAATAAGCCACCAAAGATGATTACTACATGACTTCACATATGTAAAATCTTAAAAAGTTGACCTCTTAGAAGCAGAGAGCAGCACAGTGGTTACCAGGGGCTGGTCAGATGAGGAGAACCGGGAGGTGTTGCTCAAGGGTACAAGGTATCAGTTCTAAGGTGAACAGGTTCTGGGGATCTCAAACACAGCATGGTGACTACAGTTAACAATAACATGGTATTGTTGACTTGAAATTTGCCAAAGGAGAAGATCTTAAGTGCCCTCACCGCACACATAGTAAAAGGGTAGCCATGTGACTACACTTTTACTGACATGCTGATTAATTTGATTGGGACAATCATTATACCACACACATGGTTATCAAATCCTCACATTGTATACCTTGAACGTACATGATTTTTATTTGTCAATGATACCTCAATCATGCTGGAAGATAAACAGATAAAAAGAATAAATTAAAACCTTGCTTTAGGCTGGGCTCGGTGGCTCAGCCTATAATCCCAGCACTTTGGGATGCCGAGGCGAATGGATTGCCTGAGCCCGCCAGCTGGAGAACAGCCCGGCAACTTGTCTCTACAATAAAAAATCAAAAAATTAGCCAGGCTCGGTGGTTCAGGCTATAATTCCGTGCCTTTGGGAGGCTGAGGTGAGTGGATTGCCTGAGCCCGTGGGTTCCAGACCCACCTGGGCAACTTGGCGAGACCTCATCTCTACAATAAAAATCAAAAAGTTAGCCAGGCATGGTAGCGCACACCTGTAGTTCCAGCTACTTGGAAGGCTGAGGCAGAAGGATCACCGGAGCCCAGTAGGTCAATGCTGGGGTGGCCGTGAGTGTGCCACTGCACTTCAGCCTGGGCGACGGAGTGAGATTCCAACTGAAAAACAAAAACAAAAACTTTGCTTTCTAGCATGTTCTTTATTTTCTATTTCTCTTTATTTTATGAAAACCTCCCTGTCCACACTTCATTTCGCCAACAGTTTTTGTTTTTTTTTTTTTGAGTTGGAGTCTCACTCGGTCGCCCAGACTGGAGTGCAGT
>NW_007250845.1:213044-223868 GCF_000164805.1 Carlito syrichta
AATCCACTCACCTCAGCCTCCCAAAGGCGCAGGATTACAGGCTGAGCCACTAAGCCTGGCTCAGTTTTTTTTTTTTTAATCGAAATCTCACTCTGTCACCCAGGCTGGAATGCAGTGACACTCCCACAGGCACCACAGCCTAGACCTGCTGGGCTCAGGCAATCCCTCTGTCTCAGCTTTCCAAGTAGCTGGAACTACAGGAGTGCACTACCATGCCCAGGTATTTTTCTGATTTATTGTAGAGATAAGGTCTCACCAAGTTGCCCAGGCTGATCTCGAACCCTTAGGCTCAGGCAATCCTCTCACCTCAGCTCCCAAAGAGTTGGGAATACTGGCATGAGCCACTGCGCCTGGACTCATTTTGCCAACATTTTAATAAGCCAGAGTCCCTTTCAGACAGGAAAGCGTGGTGGTCAAAAACATGCACTCAGCTGGGCTCGGTGGCTCAGCCTGTAATCCCGAGCCTTGGGAGGCTGAGGTGAGTGGATTGCCCGAGCCCGCATTTTCAAGAGCCGCCTGGGCAACTTGGCGAGACCTCATCTCTACAATAAATCAAAAAATCAGCTGAGCGTGGTAGCACGCGCCTGTAGTTCCAGCTACTCGGAAGGCTGAGGTGGAAGGATCGCCGGAGCCCAGCAGGTCGAGGCTGCGGTGGCCGGGAGCGGCCACTGCACTCCAGTCTGGGTGACAGAACAAGACTCCAACTCAAAAAAACAAACAAACAAACAAACAAGAACGTGCACTCTGCAATCCATAGACCTAGGTCTGGCTCCTGACATGGCCACTTACACACTGGGTGACCATGGGCACCTACTAAATCTCTGAACAATGTGATCTTGTCCATCAATGGGAACGACAGCAACATCTCTTTAATGGAGTGATGAGGAATGAGATAAATCGTGTGAACGTTTACCAAGGTACCATCTACATAGGAAGAGTTCAGCATGGCGGACACTGTCACCCTCCATTCTTATTGGTATTTCCCCACCAGGCTTTGGCAAAGGATCTCCGGCCTATCAGCTCCCAAAGCAATGTTGCACATCCACTTCTGACTTTCTGTAGGCACCTACCTAACCCTATCTTTCCACCTTGCTCTCAAGGGCCTCAGCCTAAAGCATTTACTGTAATCTCAGCACTTTGGGAGGCCCAGATGGGAGGACTGCTTACGCCCAGGAGTTTGAGATCAGCTTAGGCAGTATATTGAGACCTTGTCTCTACAAAAAAAGTTAAAAAGTAAGCTGGGTGTGGTGGTGAGCACCTGTAGTCCCAACTACAGGGAGGCTGAGGCTACAGTGTGCCGTTATTGTGCCACTGCACTCCGGCCTGGGTGACAGCGTGAGACTTCAACTCAACAAGAAAAGCTGGGTGTGGTGGCTCACTTCTGTAATCCCAGCACTTGGAGAAGTCAGGGCAGGAGGTTGCCTGAGCCCAAGAGTTTAAGACCAGCCTAGACAGCATAGCAAGACCTAATCTTGAAAAAATAATTAAAAAATAAGCCAGGTATGGTGGCACCCACCTGCATTCCCAGCTGCTCTGGAGACTGAGGCTACAGTGAGCTGTGGCCATAAGACTATACTCCAGTCTGGGCAGCAGGCTGATTCAAAACAAACAAACAAACAAACAAAAAATAGAAAGGGATGGCAGGCTCAGCTCACCTTCTCCTTTGTTTCCAAGACACAGGTTCCTAATCAGACCCAGAATCAGGCCTTAAATTAGGCTGAGCAGCCTCTGCTCCATACACAGTTTCCTTCTTCAAGGTCCCTGGACACCCTTCCTCTGGGGCAATTAGGGGAGCCTACGTAAAGAAGGCAGGATAGAGCAACTGCAGTGAAGACCCCACCCAGCCTCTGGAGCTGGGCAAAGGCCTGGCCCAACTGCTCACCAGCTGCGTGACCAAAGGCAAGCTACAACCTCTAGCAGCCTCAGAGTCGTCCTCTGAAAAAGGGAGCTCGGGGGAGCACCTGCCCCATAGGGCCACAGTAAGAACTAAGCAAAAGCTGCTTTAACTCAATGCCTGAGTTATCCAGCAAGCAAGACTTCTCTCCCTTGTTATGTCAAACCTCATGTCTTTGTGTCTGAAAAGCCAAAGTGCCTATGGAGAGGAACTCCTTAGCCCCTTAAGGACCAGGATCTGCCCCAATCTTGAACAATTAATAAAGGAGTCAGGGAGACCATTGTGTCTTGCCTGAACTACTCAACCGTTCCCTATTCCAACCGACTTCCCACAGCCCGTCCCACCAACCCTGCCACTCCAGTTATCACCACATCCTCAAGTGCACTCAGGTCCAAGTTCCCCAGCAAGACTTTCAAGGCCCACCACATTCTCATCTCAACCCACCTCTCTAGCTTTATCTCCCAAGCATCTCTCATGCTCAACCCTCACTGTCCCTCTATGAAAACTCGGTGAGCTGATTACTTAGAATCCCTTGTGCTTTCCTCTGGAGGACTAAACTCTGACCTTGCTTCTTTCCCTTGCCAACTTCCTAACTAAGGGAGCCTGGGAAGACAGGTTTTTATTAACTCTCCTTGTATCACGTCCTTGCCTTTCCAACCTGACTCTCTCGTAATACCATACTGCAGACAAAGGAGAAAAATCATCTTGGCCTCCCAAAGTGCTGGGATTCCAGGTGTGTTGCTCACGCCTGGAATCCCAGCACTTTGGGAGGCCAAGGCAAGAGGATTGCCTGAGCCCAGGGGTTCAAGACTAGCCTGGGCAACTTGGCGAGACCTTATCTCTACAATAAATCAAAAAACTAGCTAGGCATGGTGGCATGCACCTGTGGTTCAAGCTACTTGGGAGGCTGAGGCGGAAGGATTGCCTGAGCCCAGCAGGTAGAGGCCACGGTGGCCATGGGCATGCCACTGCACTCCAGCCTGACAACAGAGTGAGACCTGACTCAAAAAAAAAAAAGAAAGAAAGAAAGAAAGAAAAATCAAGTATCTCATGACCATGTAAATTTGCCCTTGGGGTTCCTGGTTCCCGAGCACCTTTGAAGACACTTACCCATTCTCTGTGAAGTCTACCACCTGTGAGGCTTCACCTACATCTTAAGAAACTCGGGATTTTTCCACCCCCTTATCTCAGAGGACATTTCCTCTACTGATTTCAAAATTCCTTACGTAAGAGTCTGACTCTTGCTACTAATTGCCAGTCAGGAAATCTTTGAATCCACCTATAACCTGCAAGCCCTAGCTTGAAAATGTCCCACCTTCCTGAGCCAAACCAATGTAAATCTCACATGTATTGATTTATGGTTTTCTATAACTTCTGTCCTCTTAAAATGTAAACAACCAAACTACAATTCAACCATGGCCAGCAAACACTCTCAGGACCTCCTGAGGATGGGTGTCACAGGCCTTGCATCACTCACGTTTGACTCAGAATAAACCATTTAAAATATTTTACAGGGCCAGGCATGGTGGCTTATGCCTGTAATCCCACTACTTTGGTAGCCTGAGGCAGGCAGACTGCTTGAGCCCAAGAGGTGGACCAGACTGGACAACATAGAAAAATCTTGTCTCTACAAAAAATAAAAAGTGAGCCAGGTTTGGTGGTGCATGCCTGTAGTCCCAGCTCAGCTATCCAGGAGGCTGAGATAGGAAGATCACCTGAGACCTGGAGGTCTAGGCTGCCGTGAGCTGTGATCATGCCACTGCACTCCAGCCTGGGCAAGAGTGAGACCTCAACTCAAATACATATATATATACATATTACAGAGTTTGGCATCTTTTGTCATCCAGTCTTATTATGCACTGCTGTTATCTATAATGATTTGGTTTTGTATCTGCCTCCTCCATCAGATGCAAAGGGCAGAATCTGTTAATAAGTAAATAATTAAATAAGTGTAGTAAACTCCTAAAATTTTGTGTTGCCTTGGCATCCATTTGGAATATAGTTTTAACTTTCCCACACCAGAGACAGCTCAAGCCCGTGACAGTTTCCCATTTTCCACCTCCTCTTGGTCCCTCAGTGTGGTTGATCCAGATATCTGCCTTATGCAACCGCTTCCTGGTGACCAGCTCCCAATGGGACAGCCGCATACAACCTACTTGACTCACTCCACTGATCCCCACCCCGCATGGGTTTCACAGAGGTACCATAGTGACCTGTGCCCAGTCCCTGTGTGACTCCACAGAGCTTGAGCCTGCACGCTCTAAACCTACCAATTAGAACTTCCCATGGGAAGCCTATTTGGGTAACACTCTGGACCCCAACAAAGGCTTGACACACAGGTCGTGTGTGTGTGAGCGTGCGTGTGTGTGTGTGTATGTGTCTATGTCTCTCTGTCTCTGTCTCTCTGTCTCTCTCTCTCTCTCTCTCTCTCTCTCCCCAACCCCTGCCACCTGATGATTGAACCTCCTGCTGTCTCCAGGCTTCCCACTGGTCCTCATAGGCTCTCTTTTTCTTTCATGTAAATGTGTATATGTAATAAAAGGTTCTGAGGGGGCCAATGGCTCATGCCTATAATCCTAGCCCTTTGGGAGCCCAGGAGTACAAGGCTGCAGTGAGCAATAATCATACAACTGTACTCCAGCCTGGGTGACAGAGCAAGACCCTGTCTCTTAAAAAAAAAAAAAAAAAAAGCTGGGCACAGTGGCTCACACCTGTAATCCCAGCACTTTGGGAGGCGGAGGTGAGAGGATTACCTGAGCCATGGATTCGAGATCAGTCTTGGCAACATGGCAAGACCTCGTCTCTACAATAATCAAAAAATTAGTTGAGGATGGTAGCACATGCCTGTAGTTCCAGCTACTTGGAAGACTGAGGTGGAAGGATCACAGGAGCCCAGCAGGTTGCAGCTGCGGTGGCCATGAGCATGCCACTGGCCTCCAGCCCAGGTGACAGAATGAGACTCTGACACAAAAGGAAAAAAAGTCTTCTATTATTTCATGTGTTTTGTGTGTTGACGGACACACTCGAACCTAACTTCTGTACTGATCAGGTCTCTTAAAGAGTGGCTATCTTGGCCACTCTCAAGATAGCCACTCTCTGGACATAGGTCAGACAAGAGCCACAGAGCATCTGCCAGTATAAGCAAGTTGCCTGTGGGAGGGATTCCTGGTCATGAGTCAGATACTGAGGTACTGGGCCATTGCCAGGATAAAGAAGTATCCCATGGCCGGGCACAGTGGCTCATGCCTGTAATCCCAGCACTTTGAGAGGTTGAGGCAGGAGGATCACTTGAGCCTTGGAGTTTGAGGCCAGCCTGGGTAACACAGCAAGACCTCATTTCTACAAAAAATCAAAACATTAGCCAAGTGTGACAGTACATGCCTGCAGTCCCAGCTCCTTGGGAGGTCGAAAGACGATGAGGCTGTGGTGAGCCAGGATCATGCCACTGCACTCCATCCTGGGCAACAGAGTGAGACCCTAACTCAAAAAGAAAAAAAAAGTGCCCCACAAAAGGCACACTGTAAACACCCACGACCACATCCCTTGGGTTCCCATCAGGGCAGGGCTGGAGTTCATGTTCACTTTCCTGAAAGAAAGACCTCAAAGCCAGACAAGAGGTAGACACTGCTAATAAATGACTAAATGAAAGAGTATCGTTGATTTTTTCCTCAATCTATTCTCAACATGAAAACTTAAGTCCAACCAGGCACTCCTCTACTCTAACACTCCAGTTGCTCCCACCTCACTCAGATGAAGAGCCAAGACCTTGGCACAGTCAACAAGGCCTTCCAGGGCCTGGTCCCCACCCCCAAGGTCCACTGGGGTCTCAAACCCGCCACTTTCCCCTCCACTCGTTGCACGGCACTATCCTCCATGCTAGTCCTCAAACATGCCAGGCATATCCCAGCCTCGGAGCTTTGGCACTCACTGTTCCCTCTGCCTAAAACCATAGTGCAAACCTAGAAGTTGACCAATTTTTTCTGTAAAGGGCCACGTAACCTCACAGGTCAGAAATCATGCTGATAGTGACTGTGAACCGCCCTGCATGCCAGCCTGAGCACACAGTAGGAGGCCTTAGGGTCCTCACTTTTGCCTTCCCTTGCTGTAATATCTGAGATGTAAATGGGCGTGGACAGATTTAGCTTCAGGCTGTAATTTGCCAAACCTGGCCTAGCACATAGCAGGTGCTTCAAGGGCATTGACTGAATGAGTGAATCAATGAATAATAAACTATACCCTTTTAGGCCTGTGCAGGGCGAGTAACAATACAGGTCCCCAGGTAAAAACCTCATGTGTGGGGCTGACAATTCAACAGGCATCCTCTCCTATCAATCCCAACACCACCTCCCCCAGCCCTTTCCTCCCCAAAACGCCTCTTCCAGTTTCTCCGTCCTCCACACACGTTCCAGGTATGCGATGAGGACACCTCTACCCTTGAGACCACCTCTGGGTGGGGAGGTGGCAGCAAAGCAGACACAACTCTCAAGACACAGTCGCACAAATGTCCTCGGTAATAAAAGAGGTAGAAATTGAAATACATAAAATAGCTGATATAGGAGCTCAGCTGTGTCTAAATAGATGGGAGCTGGGGTTTTCCATAAGGCACCGGCAAGTCTTTAACATGCAAATGTGCTGCTTCCCTAGGGGCATTTTAAAAGACCCTGTCAGGCGTGAAATATGTCTGTTGATGGAAAACACTTTCCATTAATAAACCCTTTGCTAATGA
Organism: Carlito syrichta; assembly: GCF_000164805.1. Classification (NCBI taxonomy): domain Eukaryota; kingdom Metazoa; phylum Chordata; class Mammalia; order Primates; family Tarsiidae; genus Carlito; species Carlito syrichta. The sequence goes on from NW_007250845.1 coordinate 219,665, forward strand.
CTCACCTGCCCTGTTCTGCGTACCTGCCTTTTTGACTTTCACCCAAATCACCTCTCAGAACAGTGCACACCTTGCAAGAGGTCTGAGGCCACCAAGTGCTAAAGCCTACTCAATAGATAGTAACACCAGCAACAACTAACCTTCACAGAGCTCTTACCCTCGTCTCATCAGACATTCCACACACCCCAGTGAGGAGACATGAATATGACCACAGCTCACCACAGTCTTGACCTCCTGGGCTCAGGCAATCCTCCCACCTCAGACTCCCAAGCAGGTGGGACTATAGGCATGTGTCACCACAGCTGGTTAATTTTTTTATTTTTGTAGACAGCTGGTCTTGAACTCCTGAGCTCCATAAAGAAGAAAAGGAACAGAGAGGGTGAGGGACCTGCCACAGAAGGCTCAGCTAGTCAAATGGCTCAGAGCGTCAGCTGGTCTTTCCAGTCCAAGTGTTCAGTCCCTCTCTTTAATGACAGGTGACCTCTTTGAGAGGGACAACTGGAACCCCATTCATGAAGGTTCTTGCTATTGTTCTTGAGTAAATGCAACAGTCACTGTGGGAAAGGACTATGGCTACTGATCCTTTACCATGCCCAGACGGTGCCAGGCATGTGGAAGGCACCGGGTGGCGTCCCAGAAATCAACATCATGTCACAAGATCAACAGATGCTCCTCCCGAGAAACAAGTCACTTTGGTTTATAAAGGTTAGAGCTATGAGGCTGACGTGGCTGTTTTACTGTCAAATCCATGAGAAGAATGGAATCCATCACACGGAACCAGAGGACACTCCCCAGTGGGTCATGGAACCAGGCAACAGGAGAACCTAAGTAGTTCTACAAATGGGAGGTTAATGGTTGCATGAAATGTCCATCCCTGAACAGAACCAGATGGGAAATCAAGCACTGCATGCTCACAGGGGTCAGCAACTGCCCAGGTTTTTCACCTACCATCCATCTGCAGCCCTTCTCCACGCCACATTCCAGGACTCAAGATCCAGGGTTGCATCTGCACGCTGGATTCACAGGCGAGGATCGCCACAGAGAGAAGGCGGTCAGGGCTCTAATGCCATTCATCCCGTCAAATGACCGCAGCCTCCTCCCGTTTCCTAGAACGACTAGTAGACACATGAGCACTATTTCTTCTAGTCTGCCCCCAAGACTGAAAAAGACCCAAAAAATGCTCCTGGAGAGAATGATCAGGTCTTCAGAGGAAACTGGCCACTGATGAGCAGATGATACCATCATGTCTCAAGTCTAGAAAGAAGGTGAGTTGACACCCAGGGACCACGTGCGATTGCCCTGCTCTGCAGACAGTAATGTAGCCCAAGGCAAGAACCAATTTTTTTTTTCTTTTGAGTCAGGGTTTCACTCTGTCACCCAGGCTGGATGCAATGGCACAATCACAGCTCACCACTGCCTTGACTTCCTGGGCTCAGGTGATCTGTCCACCTCAGCCTCCTGAGTATCTGGGACTACAGGTCCACATCACCATGCCTGGATAATTTTTTTATTTTTTGTAGAGATGGGGTCTTATTGTCTTGCCTAGCTGGTCTTAAACTCCTGAGCTCATGTGATCCTCCCACCTTGGCCTCCCAAAGAGCTGGGATTACAGGCACAAGCCACCATGCCAGGCAGGAACTAAATTTTAATCATACTCCCTTTCCTAGCATTTGATGCTCAAGCACTCAAGGTGCTTGAATCAATATGGAGTAAATAAAGGAACCCCTGACTGATACCAGAGTCCCAGAGCAGATGAGGAAAACAAGTCTTACCCTGGCAAGGAATAGAAATTCTCCATTCAATTCATTCCATGGTAGTTCACCCTGGGGAGAACAGTGGAAGACCAAGTGCAAAGAGTGAGCCCCAGGTGAGGGAAGTGGCAAGCTTCCAGCGAGAGCCACAGGGCTGAACCCTCACAGCCCATAAAGCGTACGCAGCTGGATGCGGAGGTGCATGCTCTCAGAGCCTCACCCTACAGATACCGGAGTAGAGTTTCCAAAAAGGCACGAAACGCAGCCGACTTCACAGCAATCTGGATGCAGCTGGACGCCATCATACCAAGGGAACAACCACAGGAACAAAGGACTCAATACCACATTCATAAGCTGGCCCTGACCACTGGTCATGTGAGCACCGGGGTGGGATCGGCTGGCCCCTGCTAGGAGAGGGAGGAGAGATAAGGGGCACACAGCCCCACACTAGGTACCTGGTCCACTATGGGGGTTGAGAGAGCCTGCTAGAAGCCCAGACTTCACCTGCACGCAACCCACTCACTCGCGCCCCACAGCCCTAAACTAAAACATTTAAGGTCAACAAACAAGAAGCTCGGCCAAGGGGCTAGAAAGCGATGGAGTCAGAGCCTGAACCCAGGTACGACCACTCCAGCCAAGACAGCACAAGATGCACAAGACCAGTGGGCACGAGGCCCTGGAGCGGCGCTGGAGCCCCTGCGACACGGAACTCGAAACCCAGGGTGCATCCGTGAGCTGCCCTCCTGGAAAAACAGATGGTGGCACCGAGCACTGTTCATACCTTATGGGTCCCTTGTCTGACCAGAAAATGATCGAAAAAAAGGGATAACACGCAAACTCTTCCTGCAGAGGTCAAATCGCACATCCACGAGGCCTGCCAAGAAATGGCCAAGCAGACAATGGCATGGTAAGCTGGAATAGGATGTAACCAGGAAACATGACAAAGGAAGACTACATGAAAATCTGCAGAGAGGCCAGGTGTGGTGGCTCAGCCTGTTAATCCCAGAACTTTGGAAGGTCGAGGCAAGAGGATTGCCTGAGCTCCGGGGTTCGAGCCTGGAAAACTTGGTTAGACCCCGTCTCTACAATAAATCATAAAAACTAAACCGGGCTCAGTGGCTCAGCCTGTAATCCCGCGCCTTTGGGAGGCTGAGGTGAGTGGATTGCCTGAGTCTACGGGTTCGAGACCCGCCTGGGCCACTTGGCGGGACCTCATCTCTTACAACAAATCAAAAAATCAGCTGGGTGTGGTAGTGCACGCCTGTAGTTCCAGCTACATGGAAGGCTGAGGCAGAAGGATAGCCGGAGCCCAGCAGGTTGAGGCTGCGGTGGCCGGGAGCGGCCACTGCACTCCAGTCTGGGTGACAGAGTGAGACTCCGACTGAAAAAAAAAAAAAAAAAAACTAGTTGGGCATGGTGGCATGCGTCTATAGTTCCAGCTACTTGGAAGGCTGAGGCAGAAAGAATTGCCTAAGCCTAGCAGGTTGAGGCTGCAGTGGCCATGAGTGTGTCACTCCACTCCAGCCTGGGCGACAAGAGTGAAACTTCAACTCAAAAAAGAAAAGAAAAGAAAATCTGCAGAGAAAGTAAAATGGGAAGGAATTAACAGTGTGCAAAGTGATGTGCACGTGTTTACATTAACTACAAAAGTAAAACTGGCAAATAAAGACAGAAAGACTCACAACAAGCATTGAAGAGTTGATGCTTTAAACAGTGGTTCTTAAAGTATGATGCTAGTTCGTGACCACCAAAAAAAAAAAAACAAAAAGCCAGGCATGGTGGCTCACGCCTGTAATCCCAGCACTCTGAGAAACCAAGATGGGAATATCACTTGAGGCCGGCAGTTCAAGACCAGCTTGGGCAACACAGCAAAACTCCGTCTCTACAAAAAATAGAAAAAATTAGCTGGGTGTGATGGTTTGCACCTGTAGTCCCAGCTGCTCTGGAGGCTGAGATGGGAGGATTGTTTGAGTCCAGAAGTTTGAGGTTACAATGAGCTATGATCACATCATTGTTGGATAACAGAACAAGACCATATCTCAAAAATAATTAAGTACACCAGGGGCAGTGGCTTATGCCTATAATTGCAGGACGTTATGAGGCCAAGAAAAGAGGATCGCTTGAGTCCAGGAGTTTGAGACCAGCCTGGGCAACATAGTGAGACCTCATCTCTAGAAAAATCAAAAAAATAGATAGGCATAGTGGTGCATGCCTATAGTCCCAGCTACTTGGGAGACTGAGGCAGGATTGGTTGGGCCCAGGAGGCCAAGGCTATATTGAGCCATGGAAGTGCCACTGCACTCCAGCTGGGTCACAGAGTGAGATTCTGAATCAAAACAAATACATAAATTTTTTTTAAAGTAAAACTGGCCAGGTCGAGGCTGCGGTGGCCAGGAGTGGCCACTGCACTCCAGTCTGGGCGACAGAGTGAGATGCCAACTCAAAAAAAAAAA
>NW_007250845.1:223986-226629 GCF_000164805.1 Carlito syrichta
GAGAACTCATCTCTACAATAAATCAAAAAAATCAGCCGGGCGTGGTAGCGCATGCCTGTAATTCCGGCTACTTGGAAGGCAGAGACGGAAGGATTGCCAGAGCCCAGCAGGTCGAGGCTGCGGTGGCCGGGAGCAGCCACTGCACTCCAGTCTGCGACAGAGTGAAACTCCAACTCAAAAAAAAAACAAAAATAAAAATAAAATAAAACTGGCAAATAAGGGCAGAAAGACCTGTGACCAAGTGTGAAGAGTTGATGCTTTAAGTTCACAAGACTTCCTAACCAGAGAAATCACACAAGAAAAGGAAATAAACCATATCTAAATTGAAAAGGAAGAAATCAAACTATCTCTGGGCCGGGCTTGGTGGCTCAGTACTTTGGGAGGCAGAGGCAAGTGGATGCCTGAGCCCACGGGTTCGAGACCCACCCAGGCAACTTGGCAACTTGGTGAGACCTCATCTCTACAATAAATCAAAAATTAACCAGGTGTGACAGCACGTGCCTGTAGTTCTGGTTACCTGAAAGGCTGAAACGGAAGGATCTCCAGAGCCCAGTGTCGACACAGGGGTGGCTGTGAATGTGCCGCTGTACTCCAGCCTGGGCAGTGGAGTGAGACTCCAACTCAAAAAAAAAAAACCCTATCTCGGTATGCCAACAATATGATCTTATACCTAGAAAATCCTAAAGACTCCTCCAAAGACTCCTAGACTTGATACTTGAATTCAGTAACGTTTCAAGCTACTAAATCAACACACATAAATCAGTAGCATTGCTACACACCAATAGTGACCAAGCTGAGAATCAAATGAAGAACTCAATTCTATTTACAGCAGTAGCAAAAAGCTAAAATACCCAGGAATACATTTAACCAAGGAGGTGAAAGATCTCTACAAGGGAAACTACCAAACTCCAATGAAGGAAACTGCAGAGGACACAAACAAATGGAGAAACATCCCATGCTCATGGGCTGGAAGAATTAACATTGTTTAAATGTTAAAAGTAATCTACCTTAAGGACAGAGATCGTCATATAAAAAGACACCTGCACTCGCGTGTTCATCACAGCACAATTCACAACTGCAAAGATGTGGAATCAACTCAAATGCCCATCAAAGGATCAGTGGACAATGAAAATGTAGTATTTATATAATGTGGAATACTATTCAGCCACCAAAAAGAATGAAATCATGTCTTTTGCAGCAACTTGCATGGAATTGGAGAACATCATCCTAAGTGAACTAACACAGAAACGGGAAACCAACCACCACATGTTCTCACTTAAAAGTGGCAGTTAGGCCAGGTGTGGTGGCTCACGCCTGTAATCCCAGCACTTTGGGAGGCCAAGGCAAAAAAGGATTGCCTGAACCTAGGGGGTCGAGCCCAGCCTGGGCAACTTAGCAAGATCTCATCTCTAAAACAAATTAACAAAAATTATTCGAGTATGACGGCGCATGCCTGTAGTTTCAGCTACTCGAAAGGCTGAGGTGGAAGGATCACCGGAGCCCAGTACGTCAAGGCTGTGGTGGTCATGAGCGTGCCACTGCACTCCAGCCTGGGTGACAGAGTGAGACTCCCGACTCAAAAAAAAAAAAAAAAAAGAAAAGAGGGAGCTAAACTAAGGTTCTACGAAGGCAGGGAGAACGGTATCATAGCCACTGGAGACTCAGAATCCTTTAGGATTTTCTAGGTATACCCAAGGGGTGGAGGGACGAAATATCACCTCTCAGGTGCAAAGTGCACAGGTGGAGGTGGTGGGTGCTCCTATAGCCCAGACAAAAAACCATGTGTATCCCCCAAAGGCACGGAAATTTCAAAAAAAAAAAAGTTCACAGGATTTTTTTTCCTATAAACAGTCGTGCTCACCCAGGAACATCAACAACAACAACAACAAGAAAACCACAAGTATGGTCCCCAGACCAACAGCATCCAAGTCATCCTGGCACACGTTCGAAAAGCTAAATCTGGGTCTCCACCCCAGACCTCCTGACTCAGAAGCTTTGGAGATGGTTCCAGCATTCTGTATTGTAACAAGCCCTCCGGGGGATTCTGGTGCAAGCTAGAGTTTAAGAGTCACTGCAACTAGAACTTTTATTAGTGGCAGTAGTAGTAGCATTTTATTTTAAAGATGTAGGGTACAATTCAGGATTGGGAAAACACGTGAAGGCGCAGATAAAGTCCAATACACGCACCACGGATGGAGGTCATCAAGAAATACTCGTTAAATGACTTCCCTGTTGGTAGAAAGTAACGCACTTCACCCTGGGAGAGAGCTGTACTAGGTGTCTTTCGTTTACAGGCTGCTCTGCGGTCTCCAAAAAAATTTTTTAAATTAGCCAGTCATGCCTGTGATCCCAGCCACTGAAGAGGCTGAGGAGGGAGGATCCTTGGAGTCCAGAAGTTGCAGGCCGCCGTGACCTGTGATGAAGCCACCGTACTCCAGCCTGGGTAGCAGAGTGAGGGCCTACAAACAGGCCAGCTGAAAACAAAGGCTGCTCTGCATACACCGGCGGCCGTCCACACCCCTTCCTCGCGCCATCCGGAAGCGGGCGGGGACCCGGCCAGGCCGGCGACTCCGGGGCACGTCGCGCGTGGCTCCGGCCTCAGGCGCCCCCACCCCGGAGTCACGAGGCCACCCTGGGGGGGAA
>NW_007250845.1:227151-231584 GCF_000164805.1 Carlito syrichta
CCCGCCGGGACTTGTAGTTCCTGGGGACTGGGCCGCGGGCCGCGGGACCCAGCGCCTCCGCCCCCTTTCCGCACCCCTTCCCCCGCCCCGGGGGGCCAAGGCGTCTCGGACCCTCGCTCCGGCAGGGGTCTTGCGTCTCTGGCCGGGCTGCCGGATCTTGCCGAAGACCTTTGTCCTCAACTGGCAGTTGAGAGAAACTGCCAGGCGAGCGAGGGGCATACCTCATCAGCAAGGGTACCTGCCTGATCAATGTTTCTATACCTAACCCCACATCTTTATAATAAAAATTTAAAAAAGAAAAAGAAAACTTTTTTCCAAACAGGTCATAGTTTCGTGTTTCGTGAAGGGTGGGGTTGTGGATTTGCAAGATTCACCCAAAATATTAGAACAAGTGGGCGATGAAATTTACTGACATCTGCTAAATGCTGGTCCCAAGGGCAGGAAAAGTGTCAACGCTCTTTGTCAAGAATCCTTCCAAATAGGACCGGGTGTGAGGTAGCTCCCGTCATCCCAGCACTTTGGGAGGCCTGGGCGGGAGGATTGCTTGAGCCCAGGAGTTGGAGATCAACCTGGGCAACACAGCCCAGGTGTGGCGGCGGGCACTTGTAGTCCCAGCTACTTGGGAGGCTGAGGTGGAAGGATCACTTGAGCCCAGGAAGGCTGCACTCCAGCCTGGGCAGCAGAGTGAGACCCCCCACTAAAATAATAATAATAATAGTAATAATTCCAAACAGATACAGATTCCTGTTTCATGAAGGATGGGATTGTGGATTTGTGGAATTTGCATAGGATATTAGAACAAATGGGCAAAGAATCTCACTGTTCGCTGAATGGTAAGAATATGCTGGTTCTTCACCAGGAGTGGTGGCTCACGCCTATAATCCCAGCACTTTGGGAGGCCAAGGTGAGATTGCCTGAGCTCACGGGTTCGAGACCAGCCTGGGCAACTTGGCAAAACCTCACCTCTACAGTAAATCAAAAAATTTGCCGGGCATGGTGGCACATGCCTGTAGTTCCAGCTACTCGGAAGACTGAGGTGGAAGGATCACCTAAGCCCAGCAGATCAAGGCTGCGGCAGCCATGAATGTGCCACTGCACTCCAGCCTAGGCAACAGAGTGAGACTTCAACTCAAAAAAAAAAAGAATATGCTAGTTCCTAGTTCCAAGGGCAGGAAAAGTGTAAATGTTTACAAAGAAGAACATGCTGGTTAATCTTAGTTACCTCTGGCCCTCCTTCATTCACTGCTGTCTTTCTTGAATGTTGACATAAAAGAAGTACTTTGAAGACATTTATCAGACATTCATTCATTCTGTAAATGTTTCTTGAGCTATTCCCTTCTTCGGGAACAGATGGGGTGGGGGAATTCATCCAGCAATGTGATGACTTTTTTTTCTTTTTTTAGACACTAGACATCCAGACTGTGGTTTAGTGTCATGATCACAGCTCACTGCAGCCTCGAATTCCTGGGCTCAACCAGTCCTCCCACCTCAGCCTCCCAAGTAGCTGGGACTACAGGCATACACCACCATGCCCAGCTAATTTTTTATTTATTTATTTATTTATTTTGTAATGTTGAGGTCTCACTACATTACCCAGACCGGTCTTGAACTCCTGAGCTCAAGCAATCCTTCCAGCTCAGCCCCCCCAAGATGTTGGGATTACAGGCATGAGTCACCACACCTGACTGATCTTAATTTTTGTCGCTTTATTAATACATGTTGATATAGAGGGGCAAGTCCCTAAAACACGCAATTTTTCTTCAAGAATGTTTTGGCTATACTTCGCCCTTTGTTTTCCCATACAAATTTTAGATTAGTTTGTGAGGTCCAGAAAAAAATCCTGTTGGAAATTTGACTGGAATTCCTCCCGCCTCAGTCTTACGAGTAGCTGGGATTACAGGCATGGCATGGTGGTTTGCGCCTAGAGTCCCAGCTACTTGGGAGACTGAGGCAGGAAGATCTGAGCCCAGGAGGCTGAGACTGCAGTGAACCAGGATCATGCTACTGTACTCTGGCTTGGGTGACACAGTGAGACCCTGTCTCAAAAAAAAAAAAAAAAAATTAAGACCTCATAATATTAGTGTAGAGATAGGCAGGGGGGGATATGAAACCACCCAGAGTGCCCAGAAACAAATCCAGGCGACTATGAAATCTTGAAGTATGACAAGATTGGACTTACATATCAATGGGAAAGAGATAGACTACTCAGGTCTACATGGGCTGGAACAATAACTTATCTGCTAGATTCCCCATGCAAAAACGAATTCCAGGTGGCTTAAAGATTTTAAGGGGCAATTATACAGGTTTTTGCCTGTATAATACAAGAATAACTTTTACAGAAAGAAAAAAAGAAAATAAAAGAAGACATCCTTAGGATCTCAGGGTAAGGTCTACTAAGTGCCATAAGCACAGACTGTAAAGCAAACTTCAATCAATTTGGACTACCTTAAACGTAAGAACTTCTCTTTATCAAAAAGCATCACAAAGAAAAAAGACAAGCCGCAAACTGGGAGAAGATAATTGCAGCCCAGAAACAGCAGTGGTGCAGAGCTGACTAATACAGCCCCCATGATCTCAAGGCTGCAATTTATAGGCATTAAGATAAGAAGATTAATCACTTCTAAAATGGTGTAAGAGGTGTTAAAATAGAGGCATGAACAACGTGGTACAGCACCACAAAGAAGGGAAACTTCACTTGGCCCAGGAGATTTTGAAATGCTCTGTAAACCAAGAATTGACCTGCAGGCCAGGAATTAAGGGTTGAACAGGGTCTCCCCAGGAGAAGAGTGTTGGGGAACAGCCCAGGTGCAGGAAAAGTCTGTTAAAAAAAAAGCATAAAGAGCCAGCAAAATGCAGTAAAAGACATAGAGATGTTGAAATTAAAATCGAAAATCTAAACCCACAGAGAGAGGAGAGAATAAATATATTAAAAATGTAATATGTTACTATAACTGAGCGTTAAATTTAACTACAAAATTATTACCAGCGGGCTAGCAGTTAACCCTGAGGAATGGGAATTGAGTTGGGGAGATGAGAGTACTTTCAGTTTTTGCTCTGTGGCCTTTTGTAATATGTATTTGAATTTTGTACAATTAATGTATAAACTTTTTTATTAAAAATTAAGTAAAACAGACAAGGCAGCTTACACCTGTAATCCCAGCAACCCCAAAGGCTGAGGCAGGAGGATCACTTGAAACCAGGAATTTGAGACCAACTTGGACAACATAGTAAGACCCTGTCTCTAAAAAAAAAAAGAAAGTCAGGCATAGTGGTGCACACACAGGACTCAGGAGGCAGAGGCAGGAGAATCGCTTAAGCCCAGAAGTTCAAGGCTGTATGAGTTATGATCACACCACTACCCTCCAGTCTGGGCAAGAGAGCAAGACCCCAGCTCTAGAAAAAATAGTCTGGGTGCAATGGCTGGCTCATGCCTGTAATCTCAGAACTTTGGGAAGCTGAGGTGAGAGTATACCTTGAGCTGGTTTGAGACTACCCTAAGCAGCATAGTGAGACCTGTTCTCTACAAAAAAAAAAAAAATCAAAAAATTACAGGTGGTGACTTGCACCTGTAGTCCCAGCTACTCGGAGGCTGAGGTGGAAGAATTACCTGAGCCCAGGAGGTCAAGTCTGTGGTGAGCTGTGATTGTACCACTGCCCTCCAGCCTGGGCGACAGAGTGAGACCTTGACTCATAAAATATTAGAATAAGCCGGGCTCGGTGGCTCAGCCTGTAGTCCCGCGCCTTTGGGAGGCTGAGGTGAGTGGATTGCCTGAGCCTACGGGTTCGTCAGACCCGCCTGGGCAGGCGAGACCTCATCTCTACAATGAATCAAAAAATGAGCCGGGCGTGGTAGCGCGCGCCTGTAATTCCGGCTACTCGGAAGGCTGAGACGGAAGGGTCGCCGCAGCCCAGTAGGTCGAGGCTGCGGTGGCCGGAGCGGCCACTGCACTCCAGTCTGGGCGACACAGTGAGACTCCAACTCAAAAATAATAATAGAATAAAATATTTAACTTTAAAAAGTATTTAATTCAGCAGAATTTCAGTTAAATGGGACAGAGTGAATTCACTCATTCAAATCTACTCTTCCCTGAAATCCCATGAAAATGTCTGGAAAGAAAAAAAAAGACTTATAACCCAAGGAGAACAAGTGACGAGACAACAGCAGACAGCACAATCAAAAGGTAAGTGTGGGATACTCCAAAGAAGACAGGCAAATGAGACAAGCCAGTGCCTCCTGGGCCGTACCCGGGACCTCTTCCATCCACTTTCTAGAAGTGAGACCTAGACATAGGTGTCTATAAAGCTCTCCAGAGGGTTTCAAGGCACAACCAAGGTTAAAAACCTCTGACTTGAACTGGGCTCGGTGGCTCAGCCTGTAATCCCGCGCTTTTGGGAGGCTGAGGTGAGTGGATTGCCTGAGCCCACGGGTTCGA